>NW_009232895.1:25577-28773 GCF_000690835.1 Fulmarus glacialis
ATAGAAGCGGCGGGGAACAATTACTTTGGAGCTTCTGAAGTGAGTATGAGATGTAAATACCTTTTTTACGTTGATCTCCATAACATTTACTTGAATAAGAAGATAGGTTATAATCATCCTATTGGCTCTTCATAGGTGATTATCTAAAAACCTCTTGCTGAAGAGGTTGTAAGAGTCTATTTACAAGTTAATTTTCACTGCTTAATTTCAGGGCTCTGTTTTTTTAAGTTATGCCATACTTGCATAGCTGTAGCAATTTGACCCAGTTTTTCCACTATGAAAATTAGCATTTCTTAAAAATTAAATACTACTGAAAGCTAGTTCTGTGAAGGCATGTAAAATTTAAATAGAGACATAAAATTCTATTACCGGGCTATTCAAGCTTGTCTCGCTTTTAAATATTGTTGTTGGTTTTGATTGTTTTTGTGGAAAGAACTGCATCTTCAGAATAGCTGTTCTATGTGATAAGGGAACATGAGAAACTTGTCAGGATTGCCTTGTCACCTGCTTAACACTTCCTCTGTATGATCACCTTCCTATTAAAATCAAGAATGCCTCTCTGGATTACTCCCAGGCTTGTCTCTAATTGCGTATGTCTCTCATAAATTACGTGACTTTCCATAAGTTGGTTTGTGCCCTGGTGGCACAAAGACTCTTGAGCTTTCCCAAGTAGGACACAAGGATGCACTAGATAATAGTTGCAGAAGTAGTATTCTGCAACTGAACACTTAAAGGTGCTTTTATAAAAGCCTTCCTGAAGCCTAACTCTGGGGTTGTTTTGAAATGTTGTCTTGTGAAATTTCTAGACGTTTGCTTTCAATAAAGAGTCAACTTGCCTGCCATATCAAGCATTGGCTTTTCCCGTAGTTTCTTTTGAAAGTATAGTTTAATTTTCAAGCTGCAGGCATCTAATCTTCCAAAGCTTCTAAAAGTATGAACTGGTCTTGGATATAAATAGTGATGGAAATAGAGGAAATTTCTTCTGAATGTATAATGAACTATGAATGTTAGTGTAGAATGCAGACATGACAAAAATAAAGTTTGTTGCTTGAGAGAGCGCCTTTATTTAGAAGACTATTAAAATTCTTTTTCTGCCTAATCAAATTACAGGGCACAGATTTAAACTGGAATATAAACGATTAAAGCATTTATTTTAAATAATTGCTTCAAGTTAGCAGCAGAAGTTGAAATTAAATTTTGAGTCTCTCAGTGTTGTGATTCATACCATTCTGTTGGTTTGAGTAGTCTGAGAACTGCTGAGGGCCTGAGTGAACAAGTAACGGTTTAGGAAGCAAAATTGCAAGTCAGTGTTAAGTACTGCATTTATGTTAACCATGACTATGTTTTCAAAACATGCATTAGAAAACACATTTCTTCCTCACTTCTCCAGCACAAAAAAGTGTTTCAATTTATCAGCACTGGCCATGAACATCTTGTGTTTTGTTTTATGCTATACAGCTTTTGGTGTCAAGTAGTTCATGAATAAAAATGTGTGCTAAGGCTGGGATGAATCTGGGGGGTTATGGTATTTTTTCCCCACTTTAAGAGTAGTCATTGTTCTAAAGTTTGCTTGAAGACAATTTGCTGTGGAAAATAGTCAGACTTCAATGATCTGTTTTTTCTCTGTACTGGAAAATGACAGACCGGTTGGAAACATTCAATAGGAGTGTTCTCTCCATATTTACTGCAAGCAGAAGTACAAGGCATTTGTTACAAAGAGGACACTATTTGTTTCTGTATTTTTTGTATTAAAATAGTGTTTGCAACCTTTCCTAAGATGGATTGATTGCCAACCAGGTAACTTCAGCATTTCTTTTACCAGCACGGAAAGACGAGTGAGAATAGATGGCTTTGACTCTGCTAAGCTAGTGATAATAGAAATCCTGTTGTTTAACATTTTGACCACTTTTAGAATAACGTCTTTTAAGGATTTAGAATCTGTTAACTCATCTTTGTAAAACTTTTCACAAAACATTAAAACCAAAATGAAACTAAGTGGGGAGATTCTTCAATTCTGGGACTTTTCCTTCTTCTCAGAAAATCTTTGGGAAAAGGATGGAATTGAGTAATAAATTGGATTTTTAAATGTCATGTTTATGAAGCTTGAATATATAGTGCTATCGTGTCCCACTGGTGTTAAACAACCAACCAAAAAAACCCCAAAACCACACACCCACCCAAAATTGCCTTCAGTGACACTGGAGCAGGCCTTGTATACCCATGTGGAAACTTGTGGCGTATTTGTGGAAACCACTTATGCACTTTGCTGACTTGTGTCACTCTCTTCGGGTTCAAAAGCCTTTACCACTCAGTGTTTGTAAAATGAAAAATAGTTTAAGTGGGTTAGTCTGACCAACCCTCAAGGAAGAGTGTCTTCACATCAAACCTTTGTCAGAACTGGTAGTGACTAACCTCTCTGCTAGAAGACTCAAATATTTTTGTTCAGTGCTTTTTTTATCACAAAAAGTTACTCTCTAGATTATGATAGATGTTTACAAGAAAGAGCTTTAGGAAGAAGTTTGCAGTGCTGCTGCAGTAGTTGAATAGAAGACACTATTAGGCGTTAGTTTGTCAGTCCAGTTCTCCTGCGAGTATTATGTTTTATTGCATACAACTTTAAAAGTGCAAATGAAAAAGATGAATTCCCAGACTGCTGTTTATGGTGGGCTGGAATTTGTAATCAAAAGCACAGCAACTGTAAAACTTACTATTTCAACTCTGTGAGAAGAAAGAAAACTAAAGGGGATATCACTTTATTAACTTGCACTGATGTTTAGATACAACACGTTGGCTTATAAAGAAAAGTCTTTCTTTTCTGTTTTGAAGCTAACTGCTGGCTGTTCATAGGAGTGCTAAATATTTTGCCCTGCCATGAACAGAACTGAAAACAGGCTTACATTCCATCTCAAACTCAAGAAAATTATTTATTTCTCTATTTTCTTTACAGACATAATGAAGCTTACACATGGACAAATCCAACCTGTTGTGTACATAATGTAATTATTGGTAAACTGTGGTTAGAACAATACGGAATGGTAGAAATTGTAAATCACAGGTAATGCTAATCATGAAACTGAGGGTTGGCTTGTAGGAACTGGTGCATGATCATTTTTGTTACAAAGCAGAAAGTTTTGATTTTTGTCAGATTGCACAGAAAGCTTTGTTTTGTAGGTCTAAAGTATTTTTTTTCCCTTTT
>NW_009232896.1:0-17076 GCF_000690835.1 Fulmarus glacialis
GTCACTTTTACCCTTCCAATTCCCTTCCCCCCATCCTGCTGGGGAGAGGATGGTGAGCAAGCATCTGTGTGGTGCTTAGTTGCCAACTGGGGTTAAACCACAACAAAGCTGGAGACACAGTATGAGGTAGTCCACCTTCCTCACAGCAAAAAGTGAAAAGAAGAAAAAAAAAAAGACCACAGTGAAGAAGAACACAAAACACACAAACAGACTGGCAGAACGCTGGGTATAAGTCTTCACGTGACTATAGGAGTTGCTTTATTCTAGCATGAAACAAAGATTGTCCACAACAACTACAATTACTAACCTGTAGCTTCCGGATAGAAGATACAGTGCATTGAACTTGTATGAAGCTAAGTTAAAACTATCACTACTGGCACTACAGTGAAATCAATAAGTTAACATTATAAAATTATATGCCATACGTGCACTCATTGTATGGAAGTTTTCATTTAGTTTTTAAGGAATATAAAAGCTAAGACTAAAGAAACCAGTAACTTATTCTCAGTATTATTTTTAAATGTGTTTAATAAAATATGTAATAAATGCACTTTCCTTTATTACTTTCAATAGCTGAACCTACTGAAACATGCAGTTTTAGGTAAATCTAAATTTTTGCATTTGATTTTGTAAATAATGTGTGCTTTTAGCAACATTTTCCTTTTTAATGAAGCTATATTCAGATTTATTTTTGAATGAGTGTCTTCCTTCACAGTTCCAGCGTGTCTTTAATCTTATTTTCATTTCATTCTCAGTCTGTTGAAACTACTTTGCTTGCTATCAGCTTCTATTCACAGTGTGACAGACAGATGATAATGAAATCAATCACATTCTCTTTTGATTTTTTGCATTGTACAGAAAATGTGATGGTGTTTGTTTGGTGCAAAGTGAATATAGGTCATATTTATTACATTAAACTTTGATGTGAATAGGAATCTGCTTTGTATATTTAAAGTTATCTATTTGACACTACCTGCATTGAAGTTTGCATTAACATATAAAATTCAAGCATTGTTCAGCAATGGTACTGTACTAAGACATAAATACAAAGTTATAGTTAATTTGGAACTTAAAATGTAAATCATAGGGGCCGGTATCAGTTTTGGTTTTGCTAGTCGTATGATTACGTGAAGAAAATTTGGGGGAGAGAGAGCTGATAACTCTTAGAGAATTTTCCATATTTTTATTTCCTACATTGTTTGCAGGCAGTAAATCATTAAAAATATTTAACTGGGCTACTTATTACTGTTTGTTGCAATTTTGATTATACTGGTCAAACAGCAATTAGGCTAATGGAAAGTTCTTGAATGAGCTTACAAGGCGTATTCTCTATTGCCTATAACAAGGTTTTAAGTGCAGCAACTGTTCCCTAACCAATTCTTCATGGTTCAACACACTATAGACCTGTTGCACAGGGCCTTTCAAAGGACTTTGTGGCATGAAGGGTTAAGTTGAATCCAAAGTACCAACAATGTAGATGAGTCAGAGGGGAATTGTACAGGCTTCTAATGGGTCCTAAGTAGTTAGTGGTTGTCCTCCCCAAAGGAGGCCTCTTGCAATCTGCTTAGGGCATACATAACCACAAAAAACAAATGAGATATGTATGTCTCTTATCCTATCTTCTCAGGGAAGCCTGAAGTCTTACTGGCCATGCACAAAGCTAATATGTGTAACATGGGCTTCAAAAGGACCTAGAGGGCCTTACTTTCCCAAGCCTGCCTATGGGACCAGTATACTGTCAGATATGTTCAGGTATATGCCTGTCCTTGGAGCAGACATGGACAAAGATATCAGGCACAAAGCAGAGAATATTTTTTTGCAGCTGTTTCAAAAAACAATCATTCAAAGTGAGTTGAAAACACAGGCTGGGAACAGGCTGCTACTGTGGAGGAATAAACCTCGGACAAAACCCATCTTCCAGACAGAAAAAACATTAATAAAATACTGCCATAAAATGTAACCAGTTACTGGGAAAATGATATTCACCTTAGGAATGGAACTAAATATCTGCATTTCAATTTTGTGAACATGGCCAAGCTGACCTTGACAAACAATGAGTTGTCTAACGGAGAGATGATGCCAAAGCTAGATCAAAACTGAGTAACATGGTGGTTTTGCAGTTGTTTTAGCTGAAAAACTAATGATCATCATCTAGTAATTCAGCAAGATTCCAGGTAAAATTCCAGCTGTCTTCAGAAATGGCTTTGTATTCCTTTACAGATTTGCTTCACTGATTACGTTGCTCTGAGTGATTACCTTTACAGTGCCTAATGTAGGTCTGTATCAGCAAAGCAAACCTTTATCAGCAGAGTTTGTAATGTTTAACTGCTACTATAATGCACTGCAATGGTTACTATAGGTCTGGAGGGTGTTATTTTATGTCCTGGAGCATTAATAAACCAAAATTACCAGTGGTATCCATAGTAACAAAGAAAACAGAAACAGTAGATTGCAGTACTATTCCCAGACACGCTAAACTCCTTCTGAAGCTGGGGTTTTGTTCCAGCCCTACCTCTTTTGTACTATAAAAACCCCCAGTATTCTCTAAATTAGGAATCTATTCTCAGATTATAATTTTCACTTAAGCAATCACATTGCATTGCACTGTTAGAAATGAAAGCATATTTAAACTTGCAAAATATCTGGCTTCACTATCATATTTGTCTTCATGTAATAATTAGGTAATGAATCAATGTCTACTTTTCTCAGGTGAATCTAAAAATGTGGTCTTGTGAAGGTGAAGTTAGATTAAATTTTTAATTAAAAGTTAGGTAGAATTTTTTTTTCTCTGGTCAAAGAAAATTACTCAAATTTCATATTGAAATTATACTTTGATTTTCCTTTTTTTCTTTTACAAATTTCATTATACATTAATTCCCTAAACTCTATTAAGTACTGAGAAAATATCTTGAAGAAGTGACTTCCACTGAAGTCCATTTCTGTATTAAAAGTAAGTGTTTGAGATAATAGTGATTATTTTTTACTTTTTTTTTTTTTTTTTTTTTTTTTTTTTTTTTTTTTTTTTAAATTAAAACCTTTTATTTATTTTAAAAAAAATTTTTTTTTTTTTTTTTTTTTTTTTGATCTAGTTAGTAAATTAAAACCTGCTAGTTAATTTCTGGTTTGGTAATTTGAGGAAGGATGTAAGAAATGGATACTCTTAAAGATACGTTGGTGATGTTACTATATTTATCATAATTCTTTCTATCTTTTACTTTAGAAAACATCTGATACTAGATGAATGCAAAAAAAAAAAAATCAAACTTTTTTTTAAGAAAAACAACATAAAATACTACTTTTAGTTCTTCTCTGCAAAGCTGTGGGGAAAAGCTTTTTAGTACAGAAGCCAGGATTTTAATTTGCTTTTTCAGAACACAAAATTTTATTCATTGACTAGCAGTAGGCAATCCTTTATTTCCTGCCCAGCAGATGAAAGAAGATCTGGAAGACTTAGTGTTCCTAATGAGGAAGTTAGTGTTAATGTAGTATCTGTTATACAGAGTAGAACAAATACTGAGATGTGTCTCTTGACAGAAGGATGCTATGGAAAAACTAAATGCTTTATTTCATCTCTTGAGAAATTTAGTGCCTTCTCTGTTGTTTGCAGCAGTCCTAGATAACACTATATGAATTGATTTTTTAATTGAACATTACATGTAAAAAAAAAAAAAAAAAAAATCTACACCACAAATTGGTTTACCTATGTAGATTTACTTTAACATCTTCTGATCCATTTTTATCGATGTAACAAAATTCTGTATCTTCTCCAGCAAATTGAATTTTGTGTTGAATATTTTAGAAATCTTATTTTACAATTTTTCCTCTAAATGTTTTTTGTCATACTAGCAGACGAAAAGCTGAGGATTAACTCCTACATCTGTATTGGAAAGAGTTATATTTTTTCAGACATAGTAGCCAATTAAAAACCAGACAGATCCAAGAAGCTAAAATATATCCACACAAAACAAGATTTAGGAGGACTTTATACGTTTGAATTCAATATTCTGTAAAATCTCAAACAGTGAACACTTTATCTTGAAACTATCTGAACCAAAGCTAGTTAGAAAGTGTCTGATTGTCTAGTGTTTTGATCAGGACAATTAATTAGGTGAGGATGGTGCACATCTCAGCCTTATACTGACAATATTCAAGCTGTAACCAGTACGTGAACCAAAACCCAAGACTCAGCTATTACATGTTCACTAGCATAGAGTAGCCTGTGGTGCCCATCTCTATTCAGTCTTCACAAACTCTTGTTCTTGAATGGGGACTGGGAGAGTAACTTTTAAGTTGCTATTAATGTAAAGGAACAGAGATTTAACTTGCAGTGATGTGTGGTTTTATTTCCTTCTTGCTGAATTCTTTCCATACAGCTCTGTGGAGAGGTGTGTCTTTACCTTACTTTTGAAAAAAAGGTGTGAGGACTAAAGAAATAATTGTACTATCTACCCTGACTACTTCTACACCTTTCTTCTTCAGGACTGGCATGTTAGTAGCACAGTTAGTAAGCACAGAACATAACAAATAATCAGAAAAAAAATCAAAGACAAAGTATGACATATATCTTTTTTCAAAGAAATCAGATCCTGTAAAATGGGGGATGATTTTGATGTGGTTATCTTATTCATTTTGAACGTTAATTTGCAGCTGTTCTGCATTCACTCACAGACCCTTATATTCAGGTTCTAGGTCATAAATTTACTTGTTACAATATATTTGATAATATTTTTGTTCATGAGAAGATTTCATAAGTAAATATTAGAATAACCTTTTGAAAAGTGATTTAGGAGTTTATATCCTAACACCAGAATGATAAAGGACAAAATCCACAAAGTGCCTTAGAAAGAATTTGGGAGTGTTGGCCCCTTTAACAGCCATAAGACCTAATTGTCTCAGCTCTTTCAGTTTTCACTGGTAAATTTCTTAAATACCCTGGGACAAGGCTACCTCCTGAATCCCTATGCTCCAAAGGACCTGCTCTGAAGAATACATGAATACCATCCATAAAGAATATTTTTTTGCCATCAAAGTACAAACAATCTTACTATGTTTGATAGTATTTTAAAACAATGAGCACATAGTATTTATATTATTATCATTATTATTATTAATACATTTGTTGGGTTTTTTTATTGAATATTTGTGATTTAATATCTAGCTTAAATTAGTATTCTCATCAGCATAGTAAATTCATAGAACTGCATTAATTCACCCTAGGAGTATGTTTTCAGTGTGGTTTCCTTGGATTTCTTACAGTCAAAATCTTTTTTTGAGCAAAGATTACATTATTGTTAATATAATTGAAATCTTAAAGATCTAATCAAATAATTATTATCAGTGCAGATCTAATTATTACAGAAAAAAAGAAAGGAAAGGAAATAAATTTATTCTTACAAAAAATGTCTCCTTGCCTTTTTGCTTTCCTCAGGGACTACAAGGAAAGACATAGAAGTCAGCATTATGACGTTTAATATCATTCATAGTTACTTTTCTGTAGTGGCAGGCAATGTAGTGATGCTGTGCGTATGGCTTACTATTAGTTCAGATACAATTCACACAATGGAGACATATCTACTCTTTAATCTGTCATAGAATGTACAGTCATCTTTCAAAATGCTTCCAGAGTGTATGCATGTATTCTCATAGATTCCCATTGCTTACTATAAAGAATGTCTGCTATAACTAATGTTGCTGAGTAAAGTCTAAATACTTAAATGCTGTTAGGTGGACAGAACTCTTGATCTGAGAGAGGAAACACAATCATTGCTTGTTCAACAGATCTTTTTTCTTGTGCCAAGCAGTGTAACTTCAATCTTAATGGGGAAAAAAAACCAAACAACCACTCAACTCAAACAAAAATCGGAATCCAAAAATCTAAAACCTATCAGACATATTTTTTATTTAAATTTAAGTTTCTGATAAGCCTTGAGAGAGTAAGTAAACATGCTTTTTAGGACATGATGAAAAAAGAAGCAAAGCCGAAACAAAGTAAATATGACACAATTATAGCTCATCCATCATCACAATTTACTTAGTGTTTTCTTATAAACACAGAACTAAAAAAGTCACAGTGAAGAGCTCTTGGGTACTGCAGAGCTTTACAGCTAAATACTGGACTTATTGTCAATAGATCTGAATTGCCTGGGTAAGCCACTCATAGGAATGACACAACTCTATAAAGAACAGAAGATTCAGTTAACATAAGATTATGACTTTTAAGGTGTAGTTTTATTTGGAATGAAAATAACATATATTTTATAGGAAAATTCAAAAAAAGAAGCTTAGTTTTAGGTAGATAGAAATCTTTTGCCTTAACAGGCATCCAAATGTTTCATTTTTAGTTGAACGTTTTTTATTTTCTGTTTTGTTTTGTTTTGTTTTGTTTTACTGAATATCAGAGTAAACAGTGTTTTCAAAGTGAATAATCAAAATAATATGTTCCAAAACTCTAAAATGGGTATACCTCAACCTCATGCGATTTTTCTGGGGATTGCTTCCAAATGAAATTCCACAGCAAATGACCCAATTTTGTGAAGTACTTTGATTGCAGTGGAAACCATATACACTCTACCATGGACTAACTAAACTTTCAGAGATATGTTATTCTATTGATCTTTCAGGTTGCTTTTCTATATATAATCAAATTTCATTTTTTATTAATTTTTCTAACTTTTGTATGTTTTCTTGGTTGCTTCAGGATTTTGGGCATCTTATGTATTCATCCTATAGCTCTCTTGTGTTCAGAACTGGAAGAGATCATGACTCATTTCCTAAGTGTTTCTCTTGATATCATATTTTCTACATTGTTTAGCTTTAAAGTGAGCAAGGCTGTCATATGGCTGCATATGCAGCAAGCTGTTCTTGGGTAAAGTCATTTATTACATCCATGAAAGAGCTGCCAGCTTTGTTATTAGGTAGGATTAATCTCCTATAAGGTAGGATTAATTTTTAGAATTGTGAAATGTGCCTTGAATTTGCATTTTACCTCCTTGTCTTCTGTCAGCAGTTATGTCACTTACTAAATAAACTTATCTTCCTAATATGAACAATTCAGTACTGAAGCACCTGTGGTTCTGCTGTGTTCATCATGAAAAGCATTTCTATTTGACATATGATTCTTAAACATAGCAAGGGATAGCAGCAGTGAGAATGTAAAACTAATTTTTAGGCATTAAGTTCAGATCTAAGAAGCAGAAGACAGAAACATTTTGATTTGTAAAATGAGCAAATCTGATGTGTAGGCCGTTTAGAAACAACTGAGGTGGAGCCTCAAAATATTATTCTTTGCAGAATCATTTGTCTAACCGTAGTCTTACTTCATATTCATACCAGTTTACATCAAGATAATTAAAATTTCCCATCAGTACTGTTTTTCCTTTACCACAGACCCTTTTGCTTTCACAGGCCATTCCCTCATCTTTATGATATTTTTGATCTGGTGGTCTATAACAAATTCCCAACATAAATTTGAATCTATTGCAACATCCATTTTCCCTCCACAGTGATTCTGACTTACCTCCAGTTATGTACACTTCTCCCAGGTTACTTATTTTCTGTCCTTCCTCTATATACAGACCAATGGTTTCCTGAGCTCTTTTGTTTCTCTATAAAAATCTAAATTAATGCTAGCATGTGTGTCATACCATTCATTATATTACTTTATATTAGAGAATTACTTTTCCTGTTTCCTTCTGAGCTTAGTGAAAATATTTCCACTTGCTTTAATTGGAAGTGGTTCGGGTTCTGAATTCTCACTAGGAAGGACTGTAAGATTTCAATTATTCTAAAGATATTAACAATTCTCTCAAGAAGTTTCATTCTCACAGCAAAAATAGGTTAGATAGTCTAATATCTCTTATCTAAACATTGTTGTGAACTAAAATACACATTTAATTTTAAGCCTTTTTTGCTGTTGCAGCTCAGTGGAGCTCATACTTTAAATTGCTTCAAGGTAGGCTTCCTACCTTCGTATTATTTACTTTTAAGACAAAACAAGCATATTTTTCTAACTTTCTGGAGATCATTGCAGAGAATGATGACAGATAATTTTTTGTCACTTTAAATAACATTATTCTGCCAGCTGTCTCAGTGGCAAGCAAGACTGTACATCTTGGGAGAGAAAAAGAAAAGGGATAGAGATTTTTGTTAGCAACAGAGCCATTTCTATCCTACTTAGTAACTTTTGCTTAAAAACATTCCATTAATAAAAAGTACTGACTATCTAAGCTATTGACTTTGTATGCCTGTGCCTCTACAATCACATTACAAGATAACCAGAAGTTGTTAATATAATTTTTTCCACAAATGGGATTGGACACCACTTGGTACTTGTTGTGTTCCAACCAAATAAAAAATTGATACTCATTTTGATCTCATTGATTCTCAATGAGAAATATCATTAGCATTCAAGTCAGGAGAAAACCCCACTCTCAGTCCTAATATTTACAAACAAAACCAACACAATTGGCTTTTATAAATTAAAACACTGGCCACAATTAAAGACATAAGAGTCTAAAGTCTAGGAGCAGTGTCTGATTTTGGTGAGATTTTACAAATATCCTCATCCAATTGTAAGTTAAGTTAAGAAAAATAATTCAGATAACTTGAAAGCAAATTGAATAAAGGTTATATCATAGCAAAAATGTCTATTTCTCTCTTTACAGGGTGGGAGACAATGCACTGGTGCTACATGTTCTGTTGAAACATTCATGTATTTATAAAGCTAAGCTTTGTGGACTGTTAAATGGATTTTGTTTCTGTTTCAAGATTTTGTCCAGGTGAAGAATGAACATTGAACATGTCTCTGAGGAAGGGAGAATGATATGCCCTGAAAGGAAAGTAATGAGGATATGTCTAACATTAAGTAATGAGAAAGTATTTTCACTGTGAGAACTTCTTTCCTAACATAACTTACAAGACAAGAACAATGTGGTGACAAATGCTCAAGTTATAGTATTTAAATTAATATCTCTAGATCCTACCTCATTACTGGTTGCTCTTTGTAATTCTAAACTGTGCCTTATATTTTCATCAAATATGACAATAAAAAGTTCTCAAATGCACTCTTGGGTGTAAACTTCAAAGGCCATTCAGCAAAGTGCCTAGGCAAAAGCAAAAGACACTGACAAAATGAAAATACTGAGTGTCCACAATTTTAAAAGCACTTAATGTTCAATCCAAAATTCTAGATTTAGATCTTCAGTATTCTAATGTCATCTTCAACCATTTCTCAACTCATCTAAACAATATATATGCAATGGAAGAGCAATCCACATTTATAAATTTACAGGAAGCAATTGGTGGAACATTTCTGATTACTTATTAACGTAAGCATAGAAACTTGAACAATGAACATTCCCATAAAAAAAAGATCTGGTTGTCAACACAACTGGCACCTTTACTGCTGAGAATTTAGTCAATCTTAGAACAAGCAAGGTGACTATTTATATTGAGAAGCTGGTTACGAGTGCCTTTTTATGGATAAAACTTTAAAAATCACAACTAATATTTAGCTTCTCTTGGTGATTGAAGGTTGAGTTTGATCAGACGAGTAGCTTCTCTCATTGAAATACTTTTCTTCAAAGAGAACTTAAATCACTGGTTCATAAGAAGCTATTCTATCACTTTTTAAGAAAAATAATTTTGATAATAGTTATTAAGTCAGCCAAAGCCTTTCAGGATGAATATAACCTTTTTCCAGTTTTTCTGCATCTTCTCATTATAATAATCATGTATAAAGATTCTGTAAGAAAAAATCAAGCTGCAGTTTTCTTCACAGATATTCACATTATGGATAAAATATTGAAAAAAGTAGGAATCTGAAAGGACGATACTAGATACTTCAAGAATCCTGAGAAGATACTGTAAAGTGCAGTAGTCTTTCATGGTTTAATGTCAACTTTTTACCTTCTTCACTGATGAGGGTATGAAAATATACAGATTATGTGACAGGCTGACATATTTTTGACAGGATTTATTTACCAGTACTTTTGTGTTCCTGAGGAGTTTCATAATTATAGGATTTGAATATACTTTGTGCCAGTGTCTAGGTCACTTGGTTCATGATGTTTGATAGGCAGACATTCTCCTAGGCTTTTCATCCTGACTTTGCTGTACCTGTATCTCCGAGGATTCTTCTAATTTTTAACTGGCTTGATACTGGGTTTTGAGGAAAACACATACTGTTTTCGAATCTTAGCCCAGCTCCTATCTCTTGCAGAGTGCTTTGATTTTATTAGGCAGACTGGTGATATACAGCTGATTTCTAATTCGTCTTTCGGACTAAGATACCTTTCAAGGATATTGATCTCAAAGTTGATGACATTAGCTATTACTCACACTAAACAAGAAAGAAAATGTTCACCTACTTCTCTACCCCCACTGTGCTCTGAAAATAGGTGTGAGAGAGAGAGAAAAGAAGTTAGTAGTCAGCTAATTTCCTCAAGGTCACAATAGTCTGAAGGGGGAGCCTCTAAGAGGCTCTTCCATGTGACTGGAAGGGCAAATGAGTTCTCTTTAAATGCTGAAGGGGGGAGAAATAACAATGTACCTTGTTCTGTTTGATCAGATCATTGGGCAACACTTTCGGAGGTTTAATCTTGAATCTGCATGTCATATATTTTGATATGCAACTAAACAAATATTAGAGGTCTGCCAGTTTCCAGTACTTGTTTTCATGTCTTCAAAGATGTAAAGATTGACAGTGAATATCGCTCACCAGATAAGCTATCAAACAGGGAAGGAAAGGAATAAATGTGCACACACATGCAGAGATTCACTTTTACATTGGCTGAATTTTATCCAGCTTCAAGATCTGCTACCATGGCTTTTTTCCCTTGTTTTGTTTTAGTTTCCTTGCTTTTTATGATGCACTTCCTTACATTATGAGCTATTATACTGTTAGAATAAAACTCAGAGTAATATGGGACAGGCACATATCCATGATAGTTGTTTGTGTGGCTGATACTAAACCAACTGGTGATATGTGAAACTGTTTCAGGATGGAGTTAGTAAAATACCTGTACAATTTAGGACTCCCTAATGAGTCTACCTCATATACTTCTATATCACAAGCCTGTTTATTTACCTATACCAAACTACATAAAATTCTAGGTGTTGAAGTGTTTAAAGCAATTACTGTTTTGTGTTATTTTTCACACAGTATCTAGAACACATCATGTCTTAAACTATATTTACTTCCTTTGGTCCAAAATACAAAATACCAACCCAGAATAGAAATAGTAAAACAAGAGTTAACTTTGGTTAAGATTGGAGGGACATAGTGCCTTATTTCTTATTCATTTCGCTCTGTATTCTTTGTTAAATGCCAGAAACATAAATTTACCACAGGAGTAGGCTTATCATTCACTTCATCCTCAATGCAATATTTTTCTCACAGAACACTGTTGTTCTTTTTTTCCTGTTAAATCTCTTATTTCTTTTGATGCACAGAAAAAAATTCCAACATCCTCAACATACAATTAGCAACACACAATCAAATTACTAAGGAAAGAAAACAGTTTTCATTTAATTTTGTAGCTGATAAGAACTTTTCTTGCCCAGAACCTTGCCTTCTCTTTTACAATTCCTTTATCTGTAAATTAACTCATTTAAACACTGATGGTACAAAAGCCCATCATTTACATAACAAGGAAAAGCAGGTAAATTTCAGCAGTGCCCCACCTACTGTAAAGTATTAATAATATGCTTCAGCAGTCTTAATTACTTTGGTGACCTTCTTAATTTAACAGATCTGACTTTCCCCATTTGTAATTTTGCAGCAATAATTGGATAACTAGGCAATACATGTACCTAAACAAATTAGGGCTTTTTAAATAAAACTTGATTATTCACAGTTCATTAGACAAAAAGCTGCATTTTAATATTAATTGCAATCACTACTGAAGAATGTCATTCAGAATTAAATATCATGC
The DNA here is from genome assembly GCF_000690835.1 of Fulmarus glacialis. NCBI lineage: Eukaryota > Metazoa > Chordata > Aves > Procellariiformes > Procellariidae > Fulmarus > Fulmarus glacialis. The sequence continues at coordinate 11,934 of NW_009232896.1, forward strand.
TCTATTTTTTATGTTAACTTTATTCAGAACTGTGAAGAGCTCTGTATAAATTAATACCTTTGAAATATATTAAAATTGTAAATATAAATGTAGTTATATTTATATTTTGACCCCAGATCTGCTTTTTGACCTCATTGAGAAATGCCTGTTCATTTCAGTGGTATGGAATAAGTTAACTTAAGATTAATTTTCCTTCTAGTCATCCACACTTCTGCAGTAATTTTGACTTGGAATTGCATCACTGAAAATCATAACATCAAACAATATGATGCCCTTAGCTATGAATATCAAGGTCCAAAATGATATGATTGATTAGTGGTTTAATGTCAAACATTTCTTATGGAGCTGGAATTTTTAAATGTATTCAAATAATGCAGTCCTATTCCCACTGATACTGAAAAAAAAATATCACTTTCTTCAGTAACAGGAATATGAAAATTCCTTTCCTTAGTATTGTTTTATTGTTTTTAAAAACGTGTTTTCTATCAGGTATTTTGTTAATTTACAGCTATCTCATAGGGCCACTTTTAATGTTGATTACAGACCTGTTCCCAAGATTTAAACTTGAGTGAGGTGATACAAAGTTTGTGTTATGTCAAAATGTTAGTGTTAAAATAAGAAAGGAAAAGTGTGGAGAAACACCCTTCTGACAGGAATAGTCTTTTTCACCATAAATCTCACAGTCTTCTCTTATTCAGTAGGTAGTTTTTGTGAAAGTTTTGATCATTGTCTGAAGATATTTTCGTATTGGAAATGAGTTATATTGTTTTATGGATATTCTGAGCATTTTTTAAACTCTTAAATATCTCAAAACAAAGTGTGAATAAAAAAAAAATCCCCTGCATCCTAAAGCAGGCATTACGCCTGGAGAATAAATAAATAAATAAATAAGCATAACCTGCCAACTTACTCTTGAGAAATTACCAGTATATTTTTTCCTAACTTAACTTTTGCATTCATATTCATGAAGGCAAGGGGTCAGTTGCATATATGACTTAACCACAGGACATTTTTATCCTAGATCCAGATCTAATTGAGACAGCTGAAATGTAAGCATATCTTGCTTATCCCCGACCTACAATTTTTGTCTGTTCTAGAAGTGAGAATTAGTTTGGTCACCCTGCTGTCAGCCCAGGGCATCTTCTGACAAGAGATTTCTAATACACTGAACAGCACTTTACATTAAGTGGTACTAATTACTGGAGCTGGGTAATCAGTTTGACCAGAAGTTGGAAGCACAACTGCAGACTATTTGAGAATTCCAGCTGGAACTGCTGACATAGTTACTACTGTTTATTTTCTTATTTATGAATTCCATAAGAATGGAAGTTCTTAAAACCCAAATCTTCCCCAATGTGTATCTGTGTATTTAGTTACAATAAACAGTGCATTTTAGTTAGTATTTGCTAAAAGAAACTCAGAATTTAAAACCATTTAATAAATAAGGACTAGGAAAAGTTGGGGGGAAAAAGCCTCAGAAAGTTTCTGCTCCCCAAAACTCGATCCTTCCTGAAACATTGCATTGTTGTGTAGGAGCAAAGGATATCCTTGCAGGAGTAGCAAGAAGGCAAGTTCATATTTAATTTTTACCTCTATTCTAACTTACCATTTGGCAGTTATGTATATTTGTGTTGTGATTGCTTCTCCATTGGTATAACAGGGATGCTAGTACCTGACTTCACAGGATGTTACATCAATAAATTTTTAAAGCATCCTGACTCTGAGGATAAAATAAATTATTCATAACTGATATTAATAGTATTGCTACATTAATGCTGTTTTCCTTGGGGTGGTGTGTGTGTGTGTGAAGTTGGAAAAAATCCAGAGTTTCTCTGTATTTGTTGTCCCCGAGTCTGAGAGCAGCTTCTCCCAGAGTATTTTGAGTTTTCTATTGCTTCTATCCCATTCACATTCTATCTCTTATTTCCAGGTGCAAATGTACTGTGAAGGAGGTTTCTGAAGGGTTCCCCTGAAAGAAGAGAGGCCATTCACCTTAGGAGGGTCTATAGAAGTTTTTTTTTTTAGAAATTTATGGATTTGAAGGCCTGTAAGAGTATGTGTTATTGTCTGTACAGGGTTCAAATTCTTCTGAGGAACTTCTTACAGAAGTTGTGGAAAAAAACACGCAATGGTTTGCATGCAAATATACAATGTCATATACTTCAGTGAACCCGTGGTACTCAGATACTATAATAGTGCAAGACATGTACAGACCTGATATTTTCAAATCCAATGCATACAGGTCCCAAACCCAAAACATACATACAATAGCAGTGGACAGTCTGTTAGAACTTGAAGGCTAATCCATACCATCTCCTTTTTCTCAGGTAAAATCAATACTGCTAGATCTTCCTGCCTTATTTTTTCTAAACTGTTTCTACACATCTTCAAAACTAATGATTCTATAGCCTTCCTAACTAGCCTCATCTTCTCCTACTTTTGGAGCTACAAAGATCTGAGTTTTTTATTGTTTTGCTTTGTTTTCCTCTAGTCTGGAACTTTCTTTATACAAGTATGTAGCTTCCTTGTTCCTTTGGTGGTCGTAAAGAAGAGTTTACCACCGTCTCTTCACAGTAAACTTCTACAAACAAGAAATTTTTCATTATTCCTCTGTTCTTCTCTGTTCTAGAATGGGGAAATCAAACAAACAGAAACACCTTTTCTATTTCAACTTTTCTATTAGTTAATTTTTTGCAAAAGTTTAACATCCTTGATATTGAATGTCTTTCAATAAAACACTCATATTAATGTATCTCAGGAAAAAAAATAAAAAGAGAGAAAAAAGAAGGAAAGAACCCAACTTTTTAAGTACTATTCAGTTATGGTACTTCTAAGTACTTCCCCTACATGAAAAGAAATCTACAGCTGACCTAAATTCTGACGGATCTTTTGCAAGTACCATGGAAACATATATTTCAGGAACTATAAAAATAGTAACATTTTATCCACAGTATAGCACTTGAGATGAGTGCCAAATTATATCACTATGACTCAAGATGCTAAACAGACCTTTCTAACAATTAACCGTTGCCTTGTTTCTGATAAAATCTAGTCAAGAAGTACTAACATAGTTAACTCAGAGAGTGCTAATTAAGAAATTACAGTAGAACAATTTCAGTGTTATTGAACTCTTAAGAAAACACAAAGGATGAGCTGTACTTCCTCATTTAAAGGCTAGGAATTAATTTTAAGTTAATTGTCTAGCTAAGAAGACACAGAGCAGAAGTCAGTCAGCCTAAGACGACAAATTTTGTCTAATTTTCAGTTAAATGTCAAAGGTTTTATTATTATTCCTCCATTATCTCTCCATAGACATCTCAGGCTCTATTCAGTTGTTTGAATGCAGAACATTTATGTCATTTGTGAAGTTCTAGACTCTTAGCTTCCAAAATACCGCTCCAAGAAGGATGCCTGTCCCATGTAATGCAATTTACATACATCACTGTGCTTTGGCTTCTCTGCAGTATCTCAAATGCCTGTTTGGATGACTAGATCTAATCCTTAGTTTGAAGCAGAATTGCATCACTAATGGCTGGACAGACTGGTGGTAAAACCACTCTTTGGGATATGGAACACCACCTGATCTCCTTCCTTTCATCAGCATAAAGTGGGAACAATCAAAATACACATATTTAAATTTCTTTTCTCCCTTTTCTCTTTCAAAAGCCTACAAAAGGTCTGTCTTTTAGTCATGAAGAATACAGGTGAATGGTTAGGTGAATTTTTAATAATAAAACAGACTTTCCTGACCAATGTTATTTAGAACTCAGAATTTACTCAATTTAACTAAAAAATCCTTTCACTTTGTGGTTCTTGCTTGTCTCTTATTATTCACAGAATGAAAATCCAACACCATTCTGTATTTATCTTAAAATGTATTTGCACGTAGACAGTAATGTCTATATTATGCATTTTATAATGCAAAAAAGAAACCTTGATGGTATGTTTATAGAGGGAAACTTGATATTGAAGAGCAGAATACTTCTGAGTGAGAAAGGAAAAGCCTTTTGGGGCATACCTAAACATATGACCTTCTAGTTCTCTGTACTTATTTGAAATTTCTAGGATTTTTAAGATTAAAGTATTTCAAGTATTTCCTATAATTAAAGATACATATTTTCTTCTGTAATAGCTGACCAATTAAAATCACAGGCAGTTCAAACATAAAGTGAAAGAAACAAAGTGATGAATCAAACTTATCCAATAGATTTTGGAAAATATTGTATTCCTTTTTAAGTCAAATGTGAAAATCATGTTTTCATGTCAAAAACACATTCACATTGGACTGGCCATGCAAAGAGAAAGGAATATGACCACAATAAAAATGATGACAGACCTGTCAGCATGCCTACATCTGGAAATTGCAGTTTGTTTCTGAGGAACACTAAGAGCACTTCGACAAATACACTGGCACTTGACAGATGTGCTGTGGTCTAAGGATAATTAACGCTGTTCTTGCTTTCTCACCTGAAAACTTGTTTGTCTGTCTGTTTCAGGGTCCAGCCATGCAAGCTGGTAAGTGCTTTCTGCAAGGCCACAAATTCCCTCAGCTTCAAAATGTACTCTCAGAGCATTCAGTAGCTAAAGCCGTATGGTTCAGATCTTACCTCCTTCATATAAAAGGTCTGCTAAAGCATTGCACTGAGGGGAATGTTGTGGTAGATGCTGCAGTTCCACAGCCATGTATACACCGATGTGTCCCTGCAAATCTTCCACACAGAACTGCTAAGTAAATGTGATGCCTGTAGATGATGTCAGCAGCTCTGCTTATTAGAATTCCAGAAAGATCCTGTGACCATTACACTTAAAAAAAAAAAAAAAAAAAGTATTTATATACATATATTAAATGATCATTTATGGCGTTGAAATGTATGTTGTCAAGGATTTTTAATCTTTGACTGTTCAAGGCACAATATACAAAATGTTCCTTATTTAATCTCAAGTAGGAAATTAAGCTGATGTGCTTATGTAACCACATTTAAAATATTTTATGCAATACTGAGAGAAGAAAAATTCTATAACTGATCTAACTTTGTTCCCAGGGAAGCAGACAAGAATTTTTAAACCATTGTTAAGAACAGCTCAGACTGAAACACATATCACAGGTCCTTTTAAGTAAAGATTCACCTTATCTATTGGGGGG
>NW_009232896.1:17095-19496 GCF_000690835.1 Fulmarus glacialis
GGGGGAACACCAAACCCAAACAACAACAGAAAAAAAAAAAAAAAAAAACACCCAAAACAATTTAATAAGTAATCAAGGCACTAAAATTATTCATGTAAGAAATAAGCTTGTTAGAGGCGTAGTTATCTTCGATAGGTTTATCACTGAAAAAAAGGAATTATTTAAAAAAAATGTGGATACCTGCATATTGTTTTAATCCTGTTAACGTAAAATAAAAAGTGTTTTACTGAGCAGAGGTTACAGTGTCAGTATTTACACAGCAAGAGTGTTTCTTTGAATTATATAGTAACCAGCAACTCTGATAATCAGTTTCATTTCTTTCTCTGTACTTTGCTACGATGGCAAAAAAGTGAATATTATGTAACAAAGTTCGTCAAGCAAAAACTATCTACTTCAGCATCGACCTTAACTTGAGATGATTTACTTGCAATCTTGTTTCCCAAAGGTTGAAACTCTTAGCCCGTTATTAAGTTTGCCTACGTCCTTGCCAATCTTGCATTTGCTCTCCCGATGCAAATCTGCTTATTCTCCAGGCAAATCCTGGCAAGGGCACACTTTCAACAAGGCTCTGAGCTCACGAATCCCAGCTGAGGAATATGACTCACCGATATCTGTTACCATGCTAATAGGAGACCATATAAAACAGTGAAAAGCAGGGAATTTTCTGAAGAGAATGAATAATTTTGTTCTTAAATATGTCTAAGAAGACAAGAAACCTGGTTAATCTGTTGTTATTGTCTTTCAGTGACCCAATGTATGGGTGCAGGTGTGAAGGTTTCGGCAATGGGGGGGGCTGCAGAGGCGGCCTCTGTGAGAAGAGGCCAGGGGCTCCCCCATGCTGGACACAGATGGTTCCACCCAGTACTAGCTTCACATTAGCTTCTGTGTTGTACAGTATAAATGAGGTTGAAAATAGAAACAATCACAAAGAAGGGCTGTAATCTGATAAAGCAGGTGACATTTGAGATGCTTTTTAGTACCCAAGATATGTGTGCAGGTCTGACTGAAATGATGTCAGACTTGCAGGATGGCCAGGTGCTACTGGAAGGCCTGCTGGAAGCTATGTGGGAAGCCACAGTGCTTAAAAAGATATCAGCCAGCTGTGTCACAGGATACTATTTATACTATTTGTACTTCCGATTCCCTTCCCTGTATATAGTCTTATAATATTTCCCTTATAGATAACAAAAGTCCAGTGTGCAGAATTATAATTATTTTCAGAGATATATTTATTAGCACTAACATTTTAGCCTTTCTTTGAATATTCAGAACTTCTTTCTATGCCACCTGCCAGACTACTGATAGGTGAAACATCATACACGTCCTCAACCCTAGGAAAAAAGGAGTGAATGAAAATTCATGATGCAGACATCATGAATTTTCTCAATAACCTGAGATACAAAAGTGACTTTGCAATCTTGTACTGTGTGCACAATTTTATAACACATTTGAAGAATATATAAAGAGTGTGCTCATTATTTGATATTACAGCTGCAGTAAAGTTGTTTTTACGCTAGTGTGTGGAGGGGATAGCATGCTCTTAAACCTTCCTTCCCTCATTGCCTTCAAATAGGAATTCCAGGAGTAAGAAAGGGAGGTGCAGTTTGACATTCGTTGACACAGGAACTTAAAAGCAAATGTAGCACTGGATTTCTCTATCTCCCTTTTGCTCTGACAGGGAGAGAATAGTGGTAGAGGTAAAAGGCCAAGTATATGAATCCCCACAAGTGTGATGATGAACTTCTGCATTTGCAATTTTCTAGCTTTTTCTGGCATCAATTTTTGCTACATTATCCTGAGGAAGATAAAACCCTGAGGAACTGTAGGTGATTAAAAGCTTCATGTTAGTCTTTTTGCAGAGGGATAATTTATGCCATGCACACTGACCGAGTCTTCGTCAGGGCAAGCATCATAGTCAATATCTCACCACTAGTCTCCTTGTGGGACTTTGTGCTGAGAGCTGTGCTTACTCAGCATACTTTTCTCAATGAAAGGGAAAAAGGGCAAACAAACAATAAAGCAATTCTTAAAATGCTGACATAAAAGAATTTAATGATTTAACATGGTCAGATGCAATTCTTGAATGAATGGGGGAAATAGTAAAAAGTTATGCTGTCATATGGCCAGGAATAGGCATGACATACTGGAAAGCACTAAAAAGGTTGGGAAGAACTGCTAGCCCTTGTACTTATCCCTTTCAACCGCCACAGGTTTTGCAGATCTGCAGCCACATACTGTGTCATACTTCAATAAATAACCGTAGTCTAAATCAGAAAAACCCTCTGTGTTTATCTTAGTAGAAACAGAAGGTGGTATTCCCTTTTTTATTACATACTCTTCCAGGATTTTTAACAAATAGCTCTTCATATTCTATTAATTTTCATTCTTCTCCCCCCCCCCC
>NW_009232896.1:19527-34809 GCF_000690835.1 Fulmarus glacialis
CCCCCCGCCCCAACGTATATTGGAAATACAGTACATATACACATGTACACATAATTTTTGCAGCTATGTAAAAAAAATGTAGAATTTCATACAACTGAAGTATCAAGCTAAACACACTGATTTGTTTTTAAAACTATTATAAGACACAAATAACATTTTCTTATGTCTTAGAAGACATCATGGAAAATATCTTGGCAGAATCTTAGATTTTGTAGCAACTTATTGCCTTAAATAGACAATTAGTAAGATTTTAGAATTTCTGGAAATTTAATAATTTTGATTTCTCTGAGAATGACTTAGACTTTATATTCTAAGCTAGTTACACATTATTCATCTGCACATCTTATTATATTTCTTAAACTTCCTTTTGTTTCAGAGGTTACTTGTGGGTGAATTGAATTCATTGGTTCTATAGCTAATGTACATAACACAAATTGCTTAATTTAATGAGCTTTCACTTCCATAATACTAGATAATCAGTACAGAAGTAACTATGACTTCAAGCTATACCATAGTTACCTTAACTCTGTTGATAATTAAAAAAGCAATTAATTCAGTGATGTTACAAGCACACTAATAGCAAAAAATACACTCCACTGTTTTTTACATATTAACATTAAATGTTGTATACTTCATATGTGATTCTATTAAAAAGGTATCACAACGACCTTTTCCAGTGGAAGTGTAACTGACTTCACCATACACTTTCACTTAATTTGACCATACGGAAAAGGTAGTACTCCCCAATGGTTCTCCCGCTCACAGTGAAAACAGTGGGGCAATATGAGGTAGAGATTACAGTCCTCAAACAAGAATTTTAAGGAGAACACCATTCCAACAAGTCCTACACAGCAACAACCCCCCAAAACTGCTTACTATTAAAGAACTTCAGAACTTGAATAGCATGATTTTGATTATGTTTACTAGGTTAAAGAGAGGATTGAAAGAGATTTAACAGGGAAACAAGCTGATGTCACTGCTTAAAACTACTTTACTAACAAAGTATTGTTATTCATAATCAACAATTTTTAGCAGTCAAATTTCACTGCATTCCTTTCTAGATTTAACTTAGGTACTGGTTACCTAAATTACAATGTAATTAATAATATTCCTAAATACTAAGTGGAATCTATAGAGATGAGTAAAACTAATTCTTGCTTCTACTCCCTCTGAAGTCAGCCAATGTAGAATAGAAATGCTCATTGAAATTCAAATAGCCCAGGCCATAAATTAATGGAAACGAAACTGAATTATTCCTGCATGTGTTTTAAGTGCATGTTCAGGTTATAAGCAGTGAACCGTAAACATGTATATACCATGGAGTGTCCTCTAACTAAAATTCGCAGGTCTGCTCTGGCTACATTTAAAAAAAACTTTCCCCTGTTACGATAGCTCTAGTGTTTTTGCTAGACTTGCTAATATTCTCCAATGTAATATCATAGCTACTGCAATTTGATAGCATTACTTCTTTAAATGCTGAGCACATGAAAGGTATGTGCATTTTGCAGTTCATAGTACACAATAATTTAATTTTAGTGGAAAGCATAGGGAGATTTAATAAGTGCTTTTTTAACTGCAGACGAATACACCATTTACTATGAAACATTTTAAAATGAGTGTCAGGCAGTATCTAAAATCTATCTAGCTTACAGAGCTGTAGACCATGATCCACTTAAGTGTCACAGAGAATTATATTTATTTCTATGCCAAGTAATAGTGTAACTAGTATCAGTAAGCATGTCTAATCACAAGTCTGTTTCAGTTCTAAATTCTGATCTGAAAATGGATATAGCAACTGATAGAAGCAATGCACTGCTATGTTGTAAGAAGCAGATCTGAAGAAAGATCAAGTATAAAGACACTATTTTTGCCTAAAATTAGATTAAGTATGTGCTTATTAAGAATGTAGAAAATAATGCCTAGTGTGGTTCTTCTATGGTTCTCATAAGTCTTTTGACAGTGCAAGAAAAAGAAAAAAATCTATAAAGTTATTTTTTTGGTAGGTACAGCTATCACATTTTTGCCAGTAGAATATTTTGGAAGTCATGTCATTCTGGCCTTCTCTTTAATTTTGTTTTGTTATTTTTGAGACCATTGCTTTATATTTTCCCTGCCCCAAATGATCAGTTTTCATATTGTTTCATATCAAAGAACTTTACGAAAATCTGGTTTATATTTCTTTTTTCATGTAATTAAAAAAGAGCATGTGAGTGTACAGAAATAGTAATGGTCATCTTCACAAGCACAGGTGTGCATGCTATCTTTTAGTTTATTTCTTTGTTTTGTTCTTTTTAAACTTCAGCTATATTACCACTAAAAGTAGTGAGAAAATTAGGATCCTGTACTGCAAATAAATCAATGCCTATACCAAAAATATGTTTTTTTCTTTTACATCAAAATACAAGACAATATTTTGAAAAAAAGAGAAAGATCCATCATGCCAAAACATCCAATAACCCAATGTTTAAAGAAATACCATAGGATGAAACATTTCCAAATTGAATTCTTATTCAGACAAAGCAGGGTTTTAAATTACCTGTTCTGTATTTAAAGAGAATGACATTACTAGTCCTTGAAATATTTGTTGATCCTTGTTCTTGCTTTATTTTTTCCTTTTTCAGTAGACTTGAAAAAATTCCTTATGAAACAATTGATTTTCATCTTTCAGTTAGTGCTCAGGAGTTTTGGTATTAATTCTTCTTAACACAGAGCCTCAAACATTTTTGTCTGGATCCTCTCTAATTTTAAAATGGAAATGTATAGTCTTTCATCTGTATGGGTATTATTTCATTTGTTGTTTTTCTCTTAATATCCTGCCAATATTAATTTTGGACTTCAATTCCTGGCCATGGCTCTTGTTAAATTTTCACTTTGGCGGGGGAGTTGATTGCACTTCTTTTTAACTGTGTCTTTTAACTACTTGCAATTCTTCACTTTCTAGATCCAGACTCTTCATCTTGGTTTATCCTTTAACCAAGGATACCTGGTATCTCCTGCTGCCTTATTCCTGTTGCATATGTTTTTATGTGTGAATAAGTTTACACTTTTATGAAAATTACATCTTGCCTACCAAGAGTCTGTAGATTTTAAGTTATTTGTGCACTTTCTGCATCTAGTTAATGTGATTATCTCCTCTGTTCTTCAGGCCACAACCTGGGCTACCTCAACAGTCATCATTACCTTGTGATTAACTGTATTTAAAACTGTTGTGGTTTAACCTGGCAGGCAGCCAAACACCACACAGCCGCTCACTCACCCCACCCTGCACCCCCCCACCCCCAGTGGGATAAGGGAGAGAATCGGGGAAAAAAAAGGTAAAACATGGATTGAGATAAAGACAGTTTAATAGGACTGAAAAGGAAGGGAAAATAACAACAACAACAACAACAACAACAACAATATACAAAATGAGTGATGCACAATGCAATTGCTCACCATCCACCAACTGATGCCCAGCCGGTCCCCAAGCAGTGATGGCCCCTCCCCGACCAAGCCCCAGTTTATGTACTGAGCATGACGTCATATGGTATGGAATACCCCGCTGGTCAGTTGGGTTAGCTGTCCTGACTATGCTCCCTCCCAGCTTCTTGTGCACCTGGCAGAGCATGGGAAGCTGAAAAGTCCTTGACTATATAAACATTGCTTTAGCAACAACTAAAACCATCAGTGTGTTATCAACATTATTCTCATCCTAAATCCAAACCACAGCACTATACCAGCTACTAGGAAGAAAATTAACCCTATCCCAGCCAAAACCAGGACAAAACAATATAGATTAAAAGAATAATTCAATCTTATCTTCCAAACTCTCTTGTGTTCTGCTTCTGATTTAGTGAGGAAGATCTATTAATGTCTGTTTATCTCATATCTAGTAGATTGGGATTTATGGGAAAATGGAGAAATAACCAACATACTGAAGATTAGTAATCTCTGTATGACTTTAAAAAGCTCTGAAAATCAGGCAACAGACAAACTGCAGATTTGGAATTCAGAAAAATATTGAAACAGCACCCACTGCCTTTTCAGAGAAAGGCTTGGGCAAAATGAGGGACTGGATCTAGATGACCTGTGAAGGCACTTTGGAAAGCATTTAAACACAGAAACCTTTGTAGAATCAAAGCTGAGAAATAGACTGGGTTATAAAACTTTTATAAAAGATTCATTTGAAATACTGTAGGAGCAATTGCTGGCTCTAGGGAAGCAACTTTAAAAGAAAGTTAAAAGCACTAATCTGTTTCTTTTTATTCTATATACAAAACAATGCATTACTGAAGTTATTCCATGTGGAATATAGAGCAGTCTCTCTAATGGAAAAGTTAGATGAAGTTTTTATAATCCAGTCAAAACTATGAACTCCCCACCTCCTCTTCTGTATAGAAGTGGGAAAGAATGAATATTCATCTGCCTTTTAAAAACTTAAAAGTTACTTTAAAAAAAAAAAAAAAAAAAATTAAAACCTTGAGTTACATTGACCCCACAACTTATTTAATGCCTTCATTACAGGGAAATATGTCTTACTGAACTCCTGCTGGACACCTGGAATGTTGCTCAGCTGGGTAACTGTTCTACAGCTGCCAAAATCTTCTTCTGCTCTTCAGGGAATAGTCTGTGAACCTCACCTCTCCTCTTGTTTCCCAAGTTCTGTGATAATATTTGAGATATCCAACACATACAAAATACTGTTTACATGACCCTCTTCCTTCAGCTGTGGGAGAGACTATCCTTAGACCTGATAGGTACTGAAAAGAAAAAGAAAAAAAAAAAAAAAAAAAGCTTGTGTTATTCCCACCCCCAAAAAACCATCATTGTACCTGTCTGATTTACTGAGAGCAGATAAATATACGCTGAAGTTTCCTGATCTTATAAGGCAGTTTTATTTAAACAATAAAATTGTGTGTGGCAGTAGAATGGAATTATAGTTAAAATGCTAAAACACAGTGAAAGGTCTGCGTAAGCTGTGAAAGAAACCAGACATTTATTTTCTCCGAATCCATTTGAGCATACTACACATTAGTATAAGCCACCTTTCTCTGAATGTCTTAACTCCTTCTTACTTGAATCGAGTTACTCTGATTAGACAGAAATTTGCTTTCTTCAAGTCCCAGAGAAGAATTTGTAGTTGGTAAATCGTGTTATTTGTTACATTGTGGGTCCACCCTTTAATCCTCATTTTAAACTGAACTGGTCTAGGCAGTGTGACTAGCTTAGGAAAACTGGTCATGAATTCACTAATAGGCCTGAAATAGAAACTGGATAAAATCCGGTAAAGACCATGAGCCCATGAAAGGTGTTCCTGGCTTTCAGGACAAATGGGTATTTCAGATAGATGATCATGACTGCACAGTGTATTGGGAAGTCAGACAACAGACTGTACCACAAGTCAGACTATCAATCAAGGGTACTAGCTCATCATCTGTACCAGCATGCAGGCAAGTTTTTATAAACTGACTGGCAAATATCAAGTCACGCAAACTGCTAAGCTTTCACCTGGAAGCATATCATGACTGTGTTCTTTAACCTGAATGGACTATGTCATTCAGTGTTATAGACTGTATCTGATAAGGCATGTATATGCTGTTAATTTTTCCTTACTCAGAGTAGGCAGTCAGTCCTGAGTATGTGCTTGTGACATAAACACGCAGGGCAATTGCTCTATACAATTCCAGGTTCTAGACAGTTGGACTAACGCATCAACATCCACATTTCTTTGTTGTCAGAAACAGATGGAAGGAGTATACAGAATACTGAACACTTTCAGTGGTCATCACTGAACTAACCAATCTGCTGCACTCATGATTTAATGTCTCCTCAAAAATATATTTTCTAAGGACACTTTCAATTTAATATCCAACCACATATTCCTTCCTAAAAGAACAATGCGTAATACAGCTGTTAAGCAATAATCAGTTTACTGATTAGTTTGAGCAATAATAATCAGTTTACCATTTCATTATTTTTTTAAGACACACTGACCTTTACACCCTCTTCAACTCCCCACTGTTACCTCCTCAGAGCAGAACCACATAGCTAGCTGGGGAAGGGAGGGAAGACACTTCCAGTGAGCGAGCTTTTGATGAGGACAGCACAAGCACTTCCCAAGCAATTGCTGCATTGATATTTTTCCATCCCTAATGGAAATTTCTATTCTCCTCAACTGATTTGATCAGTACCTTATGTCAAAGCACACTGACTGCAGAGAGAAAATGTGCAGATAGTTTTAACTGCCTTGTTGAAATTAAATAGTCTTTGTACTTACAAGGCAAAGCTATCAATTTAATGTAAAAACAATTCAATTTATGTAAGCATTCACCATCATTTGTTAAAGTACAGGGTTCTGGATTATGAAGTGTTGGATGACAGCTGTACAGGAAATATTTCTTTCTTTTTGTCTGCCTTACTAAATGGGAAAAAAATAGAGGGGTCAGAATTCAGGTCTTACAGAACAGTTATTCAAACAATAAAAGATATTATTCATATGACAACTTAGAGGTGGAGTTGTCAACCACTATGAAGATCTCTTTCTGGGGAGCCAGTGAATGCAAAAAATGGCATACATAAACGCCTATGTACCTATTTCCAGGGGAACATACTTCCCATTCTCATTCTTTCTTTACTCATTGCAAATGACTTCCAGAGGATGCTAAACTACTGATATGAAGCCTCAGAACCTTTGTCTCAAAGACTCATAAAGAAAATGGAGGCATTTGTATAATCATCTCTGGAAAATATGCAATCACAGAGATGCTCTTACTGACACAACTCAGGACCTGTAAACAGCTAAGAGTAAATAGGTTCAGTCATTTTTTTTACCTGTAAAATTGGATTCAGATCTGGTTAGGGTTACAAATGAATTTCAGAGGGCATTCATAGAGAAAAAACACCATGGAGAGGTGTCTAGGAGTGTTTTGCATAGTTCAGCACAAAATAGATACTGATGAAGGACAAAACCCCACATTTTGACTGTATATTACATTCAGTTTAATAAGACTGTCAGGGCAGTTACAGGATATCTACATTGCCTTTGCCCAGCTTCAGAAAAAATAATATAAATATTTGCTGCTGACCTCTAGCTCTTGGGTTCTTTCATGTTTCAAAGTATGTTCTCTCTTCTGTACCCTAGGTTTCATGTAGTGACAGCTGAACAGATATTCTTTGCAGTTTCTCAGCAGTGCCACTATTTAATTTATTGATTTTTATGTCTCCAGTCTCTTGAGAACAAAAAAATGCTACTGAACATAGAAGGAATAGTGTTTTTTTTTTTTTTTCTCCTGTCAGGTAAAACTCAAGCAAGTATCATTGTTCCCAGACAGTTTCAAAATGTAACATTTCTTTGCAAGCACTAATATGCTCATTTCAGCACTGCAGTATATTTTCTATTGTAGGAAACATAAAATGCTTATAGATTGAAAATTGGTGAAATCCAGCACAAAATTAATCCTCTTCTTTCTTCTCCCTCTCATAAGCCTTCAGCTCATTAACGAATAGCAATGAAGGACTGCAGTTAAATGCAACAGTGGAGCTGTGATCTCAGCTATTAATACTCATCAGCAGTGATTACACAATGCTAAGTATTGTCATTACAACATGATTTTGTGTTGTTAGGTCACAGGACAGGCTGCAGAAAATCTTTAAAAAGATGAATAAGACTATACAAGAGTCTGATTTCTTTATTTCTTTTTAGCTACTTACAGCAAAATAATTTCTAACACATAAAATTTAAAATATTAATTTTAGAGAAAGATGATGAATGAAAGCACTAGACAATGGGAAGGAAATAATTGAAATGATCCCACAGTATTGTTGCAATAGCTATATGAGCTGTATTAATTAACTCCCTTGAACAAGAACCTGTAAATGACATTCAAATGTTTTAATTTATCTAAATTATTAATTAAATGCGCTCTCCAGGGTCCCAAAATTCAACTCATTGTTTTCAAGATTTCCTTGATCTGAGTAAACCCCAGTTCTGAGTTTCCTTAGTCCTCATTATCTCTCCCTCAAAACCTTAATCAGGTGCCCTGTTTCTGAATGGGGACTTTCCAAATCGGGTATCTAGCCCATGATCAAACCCATTTGCTTGCCCTACCAAGCACGTGTTCAATACTTTCAGATTACTTAATTATATCCTTTCACAAGTACCCCACTATCCTTCTCACAGATCCTCTAGTTTATAAGGAACACAATAAAGTTGAAAAAATAAGATGAAAGCTTCATAGAAAAATAATTATTTATAATGGTCTAAAAGAAATAAGCGTATGTATTAAATAAGGAATATCCGTATGTCATTCTCTTCCTAATCTTTTGTCAGTGTTCTTTCTGATTTTCACATGTCCTTTTCTTGAACTCATCATAGCTTTCATTTTTATTGCGGAGAAAGGGCTGCTCTAAGCAGTTCTGGTGCTTTTTCAGTATCCACTCTTTCTTATTTGACTTGTCTTGATCAGCCACAAATCCTGTCTCAAGTTCATCTTCTGCTGAGAAGATTCTTTGACCTATCAAACCCGGTTCCCCCAGGTGATAACAAGCTCTTTGTCCATTGTTTCCTCATTTTGAATAGAAGGTCACTAGTATTTAACGACCCTCTACTTTTACACTCAGACTAGTGATACAGTTTCGTGCACTGTTAGTTGATGACTTGCTTCTGTAAAGGCAGGTCCTATGATCCTCTCCACTGGCCTTTTATTCTGTTCCCATGCTGCTGTACTATCACAGACAGTTATTTTGTCACTCAGTGAACCGAGTCAAGGACCAGACCAGCTGGTGAAAAACAAAACATACCCCTTCTCCGAAGCCAGGGCATGAGCTATGCCCTTCAACAGACTCTACAAACGCTGTCAGCCTACAACAGTAAGGGTCTAGTGAGGAAGTGCAAGAGAAAAGAAGAACTGTGGGTTGTTTGTTTGTTTGTTTGTTTCTGATGATGTGGGCTTAAATACTTGTCAAATTATAGTTTAACTATTCTGTATTTTAGGTTATTTTGGAGGCTACTAAAAGAAAAAAAGATGGCATAAAGGGCTGTAAAATCAAATGATCTTCAGGAACAAAAGAGGGATTATGGATTTATATTGATATTCACATACAGATATACTCTAATCCATCAGATTATTTTGTGTCTTTTTGTGACTGCAGAACTATTATTTTAACAAAAAGAGAATTTCTATGGAAAAAAAAATCCCCAGTAATTTAAAAGTAATCAATTTATCTCAAAAAAACTATGATTTGAGGAATTTATAAATAAATGTTTTAAGGGTATTGAATTTGATTTGCACTAATGATCATTTTTTTGTTTCCTGAAAGAGAAGGAAGTGTGCATTAAGATTCTAGTTAGTGCTATGCTTCTCTGAGTTCAGAAGTGCCAAAATAAATAGCAAGACACACAGAAAGACAGATTTAAAAAAAAAAAAAAAAAAAAAAAAAAACAACCCCCCCGCAAATGGTAACATATTAAGAGGAGGAGAATCATTTGGTATTTTGTTTACCCTGCAAGACCTGTCAGTGATCACAGAGTAGCAAACTGAATATTCACACATATTCAATTAGTTCATAGCACAAGAAGGATAAAAAAAACAATAGTTCCTCAAAATGGACTCCCAGAGCATGTAATATACAATCTTATCAGTGCAGATACTTATTTTACAGTGATAATTTTTTGCCATTAAGCAAAGGGAAAAAACAAGAAAAGCACTAAATTTCCGCCCCCCCCCCAAAAAAAAAAAAAAAGTTGTACTCCAGATTCATTCTGTTCGTTATTGAAGAAATTGTATACTTTTTTGAGGTAAAGAAATACCAAGGACATGAAAAATACTTACAGAAGTTACAAAACTGTGATGTTTTGAAATCTCCACTTGTGGTAATACAGGTAATTTAGGTATGGGTTGTTAGAAGAAAGGAATTTTGGCTCCAAGACAATATAAAATATCAGTCATGGTGAAGAACTTCTAAGCAGTGGTTCTGACAACTCTCTAAGACTTACCAGGAAGGGCCGTTTCACAGGGACAAATGTTAAGAATTCAGTGTTTTGAAAGGAGAGGATTTTTTTAATGTATTCACAAAATCCAAAGATCAGGTTAAAAATATATGTGTGAATGTGAAATGTATAATTGCAACATTCTTTAATATATGGGTAGGAGACATCTACCTTTATGGACCCAGCCACATGCATCAGAAGATTTAGGAATCTAGAAGTTTGGATACTTCAGATGAAAATAATTTAGAAATAAATTACACTAAATAAAATAAGAACATTAAAAAGTACTCCTATGTAAGTTATTAATTAAAAGGTAAATAAATGTTGACAGCTAGAAAATCAGTCCATATTGTTCAAAAATACCTTCAAAAAGTTGTCTATAGGTAATTTTATAAACTTTTTCTAATGCCAAGGTCATTATTGTCAGGAAAATGGCTCTAAATAATCGGAGTATAGAAATAACTACCTGTATAAGTTAAACAAATAATGATAGTGAGAAATTACAATTAGTAGTCTGTACCCCATAGCTAGCACTTCATTCATCATTAATATATTTTTAAATAGAGATAAATAATAAAATAAGTCTGTCAAGATGTCAGTTCATTTACTTCTTTCTCCTCCTGCTGTAGTTTCTTTTGTCCTTCTCCTTCCTGACTCCACTTACTGGCTTTCAACACTGAAGCTTACTCACTGTGCCAGTAGTACTAAATAACATCTATTAACATCAGGAAATTCAAGGACGTAGACCGACTAAGGCTAACAGAAATTGACAAATGGCACATCGCTTATCTAAGCAGAAACTACTGCCACAAAAATAGCCTTAAAATAAAAGGTAACTATTGGCTTTTTAAATTCTTTATGTAGCATATTCATCTGAGATGGAGAATTAAACCATGATCAGTATGTAACCCTAGAGCAAGAATATTCTTATTTAAAGAGGATAATTGGTCCCTTATTCTGATTTTATGGCTCTGGTTACTGACAGGAAAGCAAGAAGAGGTTTTTACCAAATACAACTACAAGTCCCTTAAGAATGTTTGCCAGTTCTTCTACAATTGCTGTCATGATTGCTAACTAATCTCAACTCTACCGCTCAGGGTAGGCACAGCTGCAATCTGAATAGGATAGCAGGGGCTGGGGAAAAATAGGTGTGCTGCCTCATGGCCTCAACTTTATCATATAAAGGGGAAATATGCATCACCATCTAGTTCTAATGATGGGGCCAAAAAATGCATTTTGCTTCTTCAGCAAACCTCTGTTTTTCTTGATCTGTTATTGACCTTGGAAAAGTTACTTTAATGTCCATTTCCTTGTCAGTAGAAGAGGGATGATAACACCTTCAGTATGTTCTTCTGATATTGTGAGGTTTACTTAATACAAGTGAAGCACAAATGTATTTATCAGCAGTTATATGCTTCTCATCACCATGGTGTGGAGAGATCTGTTCAATATTGAAGTTAAATCTGAAGCTTACATTACTCTGCACATGCTAAAAATACCAGCAGAGCTAAGGTACAGGCAAGTGATGATGTATAATGCCCTTGCCACCTTGGAAGGCTGTTGTGATCAATACAGATTGAAAGCTGCATGTATTGCAAACTTGGCTGGGTTACAAGATTTATTCTACATTTACTTCTTGATAGACGCCTGAGATGAAAAACACTACAGAAGTCCCAGGTATTACATCAAGTACTGAGCATCTGTATCTTAGCATTTTGAATGTGAAAAAATAGCTTCTGCAAAGATATTGGAAGAATTTTTTTATTCTTTTCCATAAATTCCAAAGTTCGGCTCCTCACCTCATGTAAATGTTTTTTAATTTACTTAACCTCAAGAAAGCATAAAAAGTATCAAAGGTGTCAGATGCTGACATGAACATCAAAAAATTCCTGGGTTATTAACCTTGAGATTCAAAATGAATGAAAATCTGGAACGATGTGGGTGAAGACGAAGTTTGAATCTATCTCTAATTTAAAGATCATAGCCAATTTTCAAAGTCACTATTGTATAATCACTGTAAAATGCTAGGGAAACATTCTTTGTTTTTCTGATGGTATAGTATAATGTTTCTGCAATAGTATTAGGGACAAATAAAAGAATATTTCCTCTGTGTAAAAATAGAAAAGGACTGACGTGCTAAAGATCAAACAACACTTACCCACCTTTGCTTTTCATAGATGCTCTTCATAGAGATTATAAATCATAACAGAATCCTACATTTGGCAGCTAAAACCTTTTGGACACTGGTCATGTGTAGCATATCAGTGAGATAAAAATGGGATATATCTGATTGTCATCCCTAAATATCCTGTTGTAATCTTTAACCTTTCAGAAGAAATTCTGCTGTTCTATTTTGAGATATACTGGGGAAAAAAACTTTCAGCAAGTAATAAGGCTCAGCACAACAGGTTTTAATACTGGATCTTTTAACATTACTACTGCAACCAATGTTCACAGTTGTCAAATAAGATTTTTCAGCACTAAGGGCATGTGAAACTATCCTTGCTACTGTGGGAATGGTGGTATGGGGCTTTAATTAGTCTTCTGTTTTCTTTTTTGTCTGTTCCAGGTTTTTACTCTTTGTTTAAAAACTTCCCTTAATTCTAGGGTCTAAGAGTAAATGGTACTGTTCTACAGGGAGCACTTGCTGAAAGTTCATCAGCTTCTCCCCTCTCTGTGCAACGGGATTAGGGACAATTCACCTTTCAGAGTTGTTTTTACATCCCTTTACTGTTTTGTTGTTGCTGCTGTTGCAGGAACAAAGTCTCATTTCACATACAAACAAGTTTCTGTACAAAATCAGCAATTTGTCAATGCAGAATATTGATATAATAGAAGATCTCCTACAGGTGGTGGTGTAATTAGCAGTGAAAACTACGGGAGAGTGATTAAGGAGAAAAGAAATTATTCAGAAAAGGGAGAAAAAAATCATGTATTCAATAGTATTAACTCATTTCTGTCCTTTCGTACTTGTACATGTAATATAAGCTTCTTTTATTCAACTTCCCTTTACGTAAATATAGAATCATAGAATCATAGAATCATTAAGGTTGGAAAAGACCTCTAAGATCATCAAGTCCAACCGTTAACCCAACACCACCATGCCCACTAAACCATGTCCCTAAGCGCCTCATCTACACGTCTTTTAAATACTTCCAGGGATGGTGACTCCACCACTTCCCTGGGCAGCCTGTTCCAAGGCCTGACCACTCTTTCAGTAAAGAAATTTTTCCTAATGTCCAGTCTAAACCTCCCTTGGCGCAACTTGAGGCCATTTCCTCTCACCCTATCACTTGTTACTTGGGAGAAGAGACCAACCCCCACCTCACTACAACCTCCTTCCAGGTAGTTATAGAGCGCGATGAGGTCTCCCCTCATCCTCCTCTTCTCCAGGCTAAACAGCCCCAGTTCCCTCAGCCGCTCCTCATAAGACTTGTGCTCTAGGCTCTTCACCAGCTTCATTGCCCTTCTCTGGACATGCTCCAGCACCTCAATGTCCTTCTTGTAGTGAGGGGCCCAAAACTGAACACAGTATTTGAGGTGCGGCCTCACCAGTGCTGAGTACAGGGGCACGATCACCTCCCTCCTCCTGCTGGCCACACTAGTTCTGATACAGGCCAGGATGCCATTGGCCTTCTTGGCCACCTGGGCACACTGCCGGCTCATGTTCAGCCGGCTGTCAACCAGCAGTTCAGCCGGCTGTCAACCAGCAGTCATGTTGCCTCTGTGAGCCCACAGTACAGATTGCATTGTGCCAGGCTTCATATTTTGCACAGTCATTAGACTTTTAGAGGAATTAAATGTACAACTACATTCAGCTATTAATGCCCCTGAAAACAGGAATACTTGAGATTCTATAAATTTATATCAAGATATATTGGTTACATTCCCTTGTTTACCTTTATAGCACAATAAATTAACATGCATATGTGTGAAGCTCTAACTGCTGACCTCTTCAAGTTAATAAAGCTTGACATTTAAATAGGATAAACAAATGTTTTATTTGTACAGTGTGGAGTATTTTACCAATGATCAGATGTGAGTTTGTTAGATGTTTGTTCTTTATATACTGGAGGTAGAACTCATGTTTGCTAGATGACCTATTATTCTGCTGATTCATTAAATGTGTGTTATAATTTAAAGGTCAGGATTATCCATTAAACTTATCAACATGGTGCAAGATACTTTAAATCAAAAATATTCCTGCATAAGCTTCATTAATTCTATGTCATGAATGCTAAAACAATAGTGAGAAAAGTTAATCCTCCAAGCTGAAGGATTGCAGCCCATGACACTTATGATACAGACCTTCAATAGAGTGGAATCACAGGTAGTTCACAAAGAAAGTAAGCGGGTAGATTTTCAATGGAACTTATATTTTATTTTCCACTAAGTAATATTATTAGGAAAAATAATTTAAGAGTTGGTTCCAGGAATGTGGTGTATAATCCCATTTTTTTATTGGGACACATAGTGGATCAGAGTAACACAATTCAGACCTGATTCAGCTTTCAGTTTGGTTTTGTGAGGTGATTTAACTAAACTAAGACATTTAGACTGAACTAATAGAGAAATCATATACTGAGCACCCAAACCTAATACTAGTGAATTCATAGACAATAACAGATTGGTCATGTATTACTGTGAATCTCTCAAGGATGGTATGCTTTTATTTCTTATAAACGATAAAGGACACTTAAATAATTAGACATTACGACCAATTATATTCTAGGATATACAACACCATGTAGCAGCTATGCAGTTTAGCTATGTAGAAGAGAAGACTGGATATCAGCTTCATTTATACTGTTATATTAATCTGTTGTATAATATTGTTATTTATTGTGATTCTCTTAAATGCCTAAATCAGTGTTAAAAGTGTGAAGAGGCTCCTATGACATTTTTGATTTCTTTTTTTTCCTGGAGATTGCAGAAAATGTAGGAGCTCCAAGCAGTATACAAGTGACAAAAATATATTGACAATTGCAAGTCCTCTGGCAACATTTATTTGTGGGTGACCTTTAAAAATATCTTCTGCCTCCAGGCACACACATGCTATTTACACTAATCCTCTTAAGTTTCCCTCACGGCTCCAATACACGGCTGCTTACCCCAACATCACCTTACGTCTTTGGACCTCATTTCCCTGTTTCAGATTTTTTTTTTTACTTCTGATAGCAGATGCTAATGGAGCAGTATTTTCCTGTAAAGTTTACTAGGAGTGTGCAACTGATTTCAAAAGGCTCAAGACTGGCTTTATAGAGTTGTCCTGGTTTCGGCTGGGACAGGGATAAATTTCTTGCTAGTGCTGTGTT
>NW_009232897.1:0-570 GCF_000690835.1 Fulmarus glacialis
GGATTTTGTCACACAGGCGGTCCCATCCCCCTTTTCCCAGCCGTGGCCATTCGTCCCTCCACCCCCGCACAGGGGACAGGACATCCCTGGGGACGTGCAGGGGACGAGCTGCGGTCGATGCTGCAGGACGAGCAGCCCTCTGCACCTCCGCTGGATCCGCAGCCCAGCCCTGGGGGGACAGAGCTGGAGTTTAGGGGGCTGTTGGGACCCCCCAGCACTGATGCGTTGGCAGGGGATGGGGGGGAGCTTTCCCCCCACACTGCCGATGCTCTCGCCAGGGGTGTCCAGGAGGGCAGATCTGAAGGCAGCGCTCCAGGGTTTGTGTGCTGCGGGAGCGGCAGATGGGTGAATAAATCCGACCGGGATGGAAACATCCCCGCCAAGGAATGAGCTAACCGCGGGGTCGGACACGGCGGATAATGCAGAGTCTCTCACATTGATGCATTCTGGGGAAGACGCAGCCCGATGGGAACCATTGGAAAAAGTCTTTGACCTTCCTGAACTCTCGGAAAGATTGAAGCTGAACCTCCGGCCCGGAGAGCTGGGGGGAAGAGAAAAGCACGAGCAGAT
>NW_009232897.1:815-3709 GCF_000690835.1 Fulmarus glacialis
GGCGCTGGAGGTGGGAAGGGCTGCCAAGATCCATCGCCCTCCTGCAAAAATGCTCTAGGATCTGGAATCAATTATTCTCTGGGCCCAGGAATTAGCACATTACAAAAGCAAAATGACTTCAAGAACCTGGAATGGGATCAGTTTTTGCTCAAATTGTCACCTGCTGACCCTGCCCCTACCCTCGGTGCAGGGAGGGGAGGCTGCGGGACAGCTACACTCAGCGCGGGTCCCTTTGAGAGCAGGAAAACCCTCACCCGCGATCGGCAGCTCCAGACCACGGCTGAAGAGAGGTGTCGGTGCTCACTCCCCACGTCAGATGAATTTTTCTCATTCCTGGTTGAAGTTCTCCAGAGCTCAGTCCAAGGCGAAAGGTGACCCCGGGGCTGCCACGTGTGCCCTCCTCAGTGTGGTCCGGATGGATGCTCGGTCGCACCCAGCCACCTCCCACCCAAAAGCATCCTCAAGTTATCACCCACGCAGCGGCAATGCATCCCCACGACCCCGGCCAGCGGGAAGCATCCCTCTGCGCCGAGCTGCCAGCGGCATCGGCTCTGCTCACCTCTGCCGAGGAATTAGAGAGTAACTCAAGCGACTCGAGGAGATATCACCCGGGAGGCTTGCAGGCATGAGGAAAGCTCGCGGAGCCGTGGTATTAATCAACAGGTGACTGAGCCGCGGATTGCTTTTGGAAAAGTGGATTCTGCCTTGAATGGCTGCGGGTGCTCGTGGCGAGCTGCCTGCGCTCATTCTCAACGCTTCTCTTCAGGAGTCATCGACCATCCCATATTTCTACTTAAGCCTGCAAGAAAAAAAAAGTCCTCTAACGGCGATAAATAAAGCAGAACCCTCTGAAGGGAGCGGGTGCCCCTGGAGCGGGATACGTCTCAGAAACCCTTCCTCGGGTGCAGCCTGCAGCTCAGGCTGTGCCATCTCTTCCTCGGGGCACAGCAACTGGACACAGCAACTGCCAGCAATTTTGGCAACGTCCTTTCCCCAGCCCAGCAAATACACCAGAACAATGCCCGGGGGGCACAAGAAGACCATGGTGGGCTCCTCCCCACCATGCCCAGGGCAGCGCCTGGGTGAAGCCGGGGACGGCTTCGATGCCCCGATGCCCTTGCCCCCTCCTGACCGACCCCCCTCTCCTCCTCCGCAGCCCTGTCTCCTGGCTCCAGCTGGAGAGAAATCCTGCTTTTTGCCTTGCGACCGAGCTAAGTGAGCTGGAGAAAATCAACACGGGATTTGCATTAACAGCAGTCGCTACAACAAGATTGCAGCCAAACACAATATTAGAAACTCAGTTTCCCCTCCGTCCTTAGTGCTTCCAGATGGAGCCCCTTGCGCAGACCAAAGGAGAGGGGCGAACCCCCCTTTCTGCTCTCAGCACGGACCTTTTCTTCGGCCCCAGGCTCCGGAGGGGGCGAGGAGGGACAGATCTGCCCTTTGTCCGAGCTCTGAGCCCGATGCCGAAACAGCAAGGGGACCAGCAGTTTCCCTCGCTTCCAAAGCAGCAGATTTATTTCCGCTTACATCAGAGAAAGTTAAAAAAAAAAAAACAAAAGAGAAAGAGATCAGGATATTCTGTAGGTCCCTTGGGATCTGTATAGGGGAAGACATCGTTGGAATAACATACGCAGCCCCTGCACCGCTTTCCAAGGCCGGCCAGGAACCGGCCTCTCCGGGCACTAAAAGCACTATAGCAGAGTGCTAAAAATATTCATTACCCAGGAGGGAGTCGTCATAATTGAACAGGCCCCAGGTATTAAGTAGGTAGCAAGACCTGGCACAGGCTCCTTGGCTTACACCTAGTCACACACATTTGTGTTTGCCATTAAAGCCTTCAGGCAAAGATGTTCCCAAGGAACGGCCAAAACCCGAGCGGCTGGCTTGTCCCCCCGCCGCCCTCTGCCAGGAGACCCCCGTCTCATGGAGCTGTCAGCTCGTTTATTTGAGCTGAAGCAGTTCACCAGCGCTTGGGGCTTTGCCAGGTCGTTTCTGATAAGAAAATATGTTGCCTTGTGCAGATGCGGGGTGTGCAGGGTGCAGCCCTGCCTGACTGCTGGGGCCACCCCCCTGCACCCACCGGTGCTGCTGTCTCCCCCTCCATGGCTTGGAAACCCAAGCTCTGCTCATGTCCTCATCCTGCGGGAAGCTCATTAAACAAGCAGGCTAATTTTTGCCCAGGTTTTGCAGGAGCCCGGCATTGCCTTGGGCAGGGGCTTCGGCTCTTCCCAGCCATCGTGATACCAAGTGGGTTTCACTGCTTCCCCCAGGTAGCCTGAGAGCAAGTTACAGGGCTCCTCCGTCAGCATCAAGCCAGCTGCTTGTCTTTGGGACAAAAAGCCCTGCATAACTGCCACCGAATTCTCCTAGAATCGCAGCAGCTCCCATTAGCCCTCACACAGGATCACCGGCTCCAAGCATGTACAAAGGACCTTCAGACAGATAGGAAAATAAAATTTAAGTCACGGGTTTCATGTTTTTCACCAGCAGCTTTTGCAGCTGCTGCTTTCCAGCCTTTCTTTGTGAGAAAACGGAGGCAAACCGTCCCGGCTGCGTGTGCAGCGAACGCGGAGCATCTGCACGTCCTCCTGTTCGGGGTGCAGGATTGCGGGAGCAGGATGCCATAGCTGGATACTCTGCCCTGCGACCCAGCAGGGGCTCAGCACCCCCCAGCACCTCTGGCACCCAGCCCGGTTCCCCAGTCCCCCCGGGAAGCCCCGTGTCTGTGCACCAGCAGTGCCGGCCTTGGCACAGCCCAGGGACGGATGCAATCGCTCACGTCCTGTTTAGCCCCAGCCTGTTTACGGGCCGCCAGCGGTGTTTACCGGCCCGCCCGGACCCTCTGCAAACCGGAGGCAGCTGCAGCTGGAGGAGGGATGCGGGGAGGGGGG
>NW_009232897.1:3748-3975 GCF_000690835.1 Fulmarus glacialis
TTTCCTGCTGTGGCTTCCGCAGCTGAAATCCCGTGGCTGAGCTCTGCCCAGGAACGCTCGGAGCACTCCAGCTCGCTCGCTGCCGTGACTTCTGCGCACGTGGAGGTCTCGAGCCCCTTCCGCAGGAGAAGGATGGACGTGGGGGCTGCTAAATGCAGTTACATTGCTCGGATCCTTCAGCTAGGAAACCCAGGCATGTTTTTATCTGGCAGCTATTTCCAATGCCA
>NW_009232897.1:4034-4527 GCF_000690835.1 Fulmarus glacialis
ACCAGCCAGGGCCGGCGCCTGCAGCACAGGCTGTACCTGCCGCCCACCAGCCTCTGCACAAGCAACAGATTTGCTCTGCGTCTTAAAGAAAAGCCCCTCGTAAAATCTGCCAGCCGTGCAAAGAGATAAGCGGGGTCTCAGGGAGCCCTTGGCTCGGAGGGAGCCTCTGGGATGGAGGGCCAAGGCCGGGGGCAGCCGAAGCAGGGGGATGCTCTCGGGCCATTGCAGAGCCTTTGACAGCCCCGTCCCCATCTCCTCTGCCAGGGGCAGGGGGACGCGCACACACACACACGAAATCGGCTGCAGGAAATTGCAGCGTGTGGGGAAGCTGAGAGCTTCCCCCATCAAACGAAGCCTTGGGAGGTAAAATTCTAAAGCAGGACCAGGACACCAGCCGCTCCTTGCTGCTGCCAGACCTGGCGTTGCACGATGGTGCAGAGCCCACGCGGGGCCAGGCTGCGGGAAACGGGGTGCGCGGGGTGTGCAGGGGTGC
>NW_009232898.1:0-10607 GCF_000690835.1 Fulmarus glacialis
ATGATTCTATGATTCTATTGAGTATACTTCCAGGAGGTATTGCCTTAGGTCTATCTGGCAAGGACTGCCTGGAGGGAGGCAGCATCTTGGTGCTGGGGCAGTGACAGCTCTCCCATGCCTTACCCCACCCTGGGGATTATTAGACAGTGTCCAGCCCCGGTCAGTCTGGAAATAATTGTGTAAAGTCGAATGGGTGGCAACATCAGAGCAAAATATTAATGAAGGGACTGGAGTCACCATCCATCAATGTCCATTAGTGGTCGCTTGGAGGCATCGCCCTTTTTCTCTCTTCTGTTATCAGACATCTTAAGTAACCTACAGATTCCTGCTTGCAAGGTCAGCATTTCCTATCCATGAGAGCAGTATCTCTTGCAGACTGAAGCTGTAGGCTGCGTAGGTCCAATGTACCAGCTCAATCAGATGTTTAAGTATCTCTGCAGGAATGATCACTGTCACTTAATTTGCTGATTAGTGTTGTCATATCTATTTGTAGAATACAGTGTAATTTATGGTGAGATCCCTGGAGGATCTTCTGCAAATGCTACAAGTAATTGAATCTGCTGATTTCTAAAGGTCAGGTGAAAACCGAGCATTATTATAACACAGATTAGGTGATGACGACACCAGGTAGCTTTACACTTCAAATGTAAAAATTCATATTTACTGATTATTGCTATATACCACCACTGTGAAAGCTGAGCGAATATTAAAATCAAGAAGCCTAACTTCTGTTTAGCAAAAACCTGAGGCGCGTTTTCAACCCTCTCAGTAACAGCAATGTAGTTTTTAAGAGAAGGAAGGTAAAAGGGACTTGCACTTCTGTTTTTCAAGCCAAAGGGGGAGGAGAAGAATTTCAGAGAGAGGCAATTAGGGAAGCATCAGGAAATTGTTTGGGTTATTTTATTGAAGAATTGGCTCACTGATGAACTCTGAGGTTGAGTGCTGCTATTTCCAGTCCTGGCTGCATACAATACCCCGAGCTAGCACGGCTGCTTCCCGTCTCTCTTCCAGCAAAGAAGCGGATTTCCCTTATCAGCAAAACTAATTTTGTCTGGGTGGCAAGTTATAAAAATGAGGTCTTTTAATTTGGTTTGTACAGTCTTTGGAGTTCATTTCTATGGAAACAGGGGAGAAACAGAAGGAAGGTGGTCTGGCAGGGGACAGATTGACTTTTGAGGGCACCAGGCTACAGCAGCTCACTGAAGCAATGGTTTGCCCAAAGAACAAAGCTGATAGAGGATACCAGTAGCACAAAGCTCAAACTAGCATGCTGGTTTGTCTGCACCAAGAAGTCGGCTCACTGATAATAAGTTGAGATTTCTTCACAATAAACCCAATCTTTTTCTTTTACAAAAGAAAAGTATTATTCTGCAAACTAGATTTTTTTGTTGTCAGGCTTTTCTGGCCTCTTTAGAAACCATTCCAGCCTTCTGGAGTAACAATAGTTCCCACCTGCTTCCCTCAAAGTAACTTCTCATGACAAAGTCAAGGGAGATTTAAAAAACAAACAAACAAAAAATAGCTTGGCATGAACCAAATAGCCAAGACAAGGAGTGAGTTGAAGCAGTGACTAAGTTTTGGAGAACGTATCTATCCCTGTAAGGCTGCTGCTAGCCCCAGCACCCTGTATGGTGTCTAACAGGCATTTATAGGGCATGCACCACTGACTTCTCCTGGAGCAACTCCTGCCTATTGGTGCTTTGCACAGGGGAAAATCATGCTGAGTTCATAAGTTTTGTGACCAAAGTGCCTATTAAAAAGGGTAAATGCATGTTTGCTTTTGTTTGCTAATGTAAAAGCCCTTCCCCAGAATGGATCAAGGAAGTTATTCTGTGCTTTTTCACTGCAGAAATACAGGCATGTTGCAAAATTTCTTTCTTGGCTGCTCTGTAAATCATCAATCTAGAGCACTGCAGGCTACATAATGACTGCATGAGCTGCCAGGGCAATAAACCGAAGCTTTAAGCCCACAAAAGACTTAAAAAAACCCACCTTACTTTACATAGCCTGGTGACAGCAATATAGATATGCCTAAGGCTGAGTGCGTGCTCCAGTGCTCTGATGGATCAGGGCCTAAATACACATGGACACTTCAGAGGCATCTGTCAGCAAAAACTTCCTCTCCTGAGGAGGAGGCTTCGCTCGCAGCTCCCGCACAGGAGCTGGGGCACATAAATCCCCCAGACTTTGTTGTTCTGCCAGCAAGCAGGAAGAGAGCAGTAAAAACCTGCCAGGTCAGTTAGAAACCAGCTGAGTGACAAGGCTGCAAAAGAGCCACCTGAAAATAAACAGGCGAATGATAAAAGACACGAACGGGCTCCCGGGGTGAAGTCGGAAGGAAGCCCAGCTCTCTGGCTGTATGCACGCTCGCATGCTGCAATGGCTCTGGTGCTGTGGATGCTCCCTCCTGCTTTTCTGCATCTCTCTCTTCACGCAAAACTCAGGGCATCAGCAGAGCGGGGTACC
Organism: Fulmarus glacialis; assembly: GCF_000690835.1. Lineage (NCBI taxonomy): Eukaryota > Metazoa > Chordata > Aves > Procellariiformes > Procellariidae > Fulmarus > Fulmarus glacialis. The sequence continues at coordinate 2,467 of NW_009232898.1, forward strand.
CCATTGCCTGCTGTGTCTCACAGGACCTCTGCCATGAGCAGAGGGGAGACACCGGAGCACGGGCCCCATGGTACTAACAGCGTGAACCTGTGTTGTCTGTCCCCAGCATTGCTCCCCTTAGTGTGATGGCGGGTGCCAGGTGACGGCAGGTACCACTGGACACAAGGATACGCAATGGCCCTTGTGTATCAAATGGGGATACGATAGGTTATTTTAGTGCTCTCTGGGGAGAAAGCAAGGGCACGCAAACACTGATAAATAACTGCTCCTGGTTCTGGGTCTCTTACATAAGGCGACGATTATAGAAACTGCGGTGTACGAGGGGGTGGGACGGGATGCAAAGATCAGAGTTTTTAAAGGAAAGTAGGTCTGGGTTTTTAGGGGGGAAATAGAAATTACCAGCCTTTGCTGAGGTTTGATAAATTCGAAGAAGAGGGTGCTGTATTGTACCGATGTCTTGGCCGCAGGACAAGGTGCGAGTCCTGCGCTGGGGAAGTGCCACTCGATGAATAATTTTAGACAGATCTTCTCTTCAGAAATGAGCTGATGTATGGTACTGTCAGCTGCGCGCAGTACTGGGAATAAATGATTTAATAGTACTAACGGTTTCCGAAGGGAGCTAGGTGAGTATTGTCCCAAAGTAACCAACTATTCATGTTCCTTCCCAAGCACAAATGATGCTTGAATTATCACAGATATGTAGAAATTAATTTCATAGCCATCCTGCCACTAATGTTGGTTAGTGAAGGTTTTTCGCTATATATTTTCTTTTCCTTTCTTTTAAGCCCACTGAAGAATGCAGGATTAATACTCAGGACGCTTTTTAATCCTAATTGGAACGGTGCTGCTTACAAACTAGGTTTAGGCATCTTTAAATTGCGTATCAGAGAGGGGCTGGGTTTGAACTGCATTAAGACAGGCTGCTATTTTATTTTATGCGTAATTGTTTAGAGAAAAATAGCGGAGGGTTTCATAGCGTAACACGCTCTCAGTGCAAAGCACTAAATGTTACACGCAGTTATTTGCCATCTCCTCCTCTTATAAATACAGACCATAACTTGCTAGTTCCCTATGCTGCAATTTATTTTCTTATAGCCAGGTTGTGAAAGCCGTGGGAATGGAAGTGATCTGTTGTTCTAATTCGTAACGCAGGTACTGAACCCCCCTATGTCTTCAGCCTAATTGTAGTGGTAACGCGCATTTATAGATTCAGTGGTGAACGTCTGGAGGTTGCTCTTCACTGCATGCTATTTATGATCTGATCAGAGCCATGCACTAAAAAGTAGACATGTTACAGCAGTGTAATTCTGAGTCACACTTCCCGAGTTGCATTTCTCCCCCCGTTGGGTCTCCGACCACTATATCAGAAACAGCATCGCAACTTCTTTCATAAAGTAGGTTTTTGATGCACGATCAGTGGAAAGTCTCCTTTGGAAAAATCGTTGCGCTAATGTAAGACACTGGGTTGAAGGAGGGCTGTAACACAGCGGACTGGATATAGGAAATAATCAGATAGCTAGCGTGCTGGATGATAGGTGTATTGTCTGGATGCCATCAGCGTTTCTGTATCACTCATTCCTATTATGTATCTATATTTGGAGTGTACGCTACACTTAAATTCACACAAGGACACAATCCCTGAGAATCTTCTTCGATGCTTTTGGTACATCCCTTCCTTTGGGCCAAGCCTGCTCTCATTGCAATTAGCAGGAGCTTCGGTTGCAGTTCTTGTGCGTAAGCCTTGCTCAGCTGAACAGTCTCCCTGACCCCAGCGGGGCTCCTTTCATGCCTAATTTAGGGCTGGAATTTGTCAGCGGGTCAGCACCCACTGGGATGCTGAAAAATAAGACCTACTCAGTCTGTAGACGTTATTTTAGATCCTCTCAAGGACCACCCCCAATGTTCACTGCCAGCAGGAGCCTCCGACTCAGACCAGATCCAGAAGATCTGCTGGATTGCCCCAGCTGCACAACGTGCCCCACACCACGGGCATTTAACGGGTCTAAGGGGTGTTCGTGCTCCTGGTGGCACCATACAATGAATGAGGGAGAGATGAACGTGCGCCTATGGCACAGTGTTTTCATGAGGCAGGATTGATAAATGAGAAGCAAAAGCATATTTGGGGAATAGGTAAAGCTGCACTGACGTAGGTTTTGCAAGCTATGGGTTGTGAGGACCCTGATTTTTCTCCTTTCTCTCCTGCAAGGCTGCAAAGGGAAGTGCTAAGGCAGCAAATCCTGCTCTTGTTTTGACTCCCTTCACGTGCCTGCTAACAGGTTGCTATGTGAAAATCCTGGCGGGGGCGAAGAGTGGTGTGTCTCTGGGAGTTTGCATAAGTTTCTGTGTGTTTAGCAATTGCCTGTGTCCTTGTTTGCTCTTTCTCGCAAGGCGTGTGAATGAAGACCATTGTATGTAAGGACATGCAGTAGCGCCCAGGTACTCCTTGGATATAAAGGAACACTTGTGCAGTGGCAGCTGAACCATGGAGATGGTAGAAGTAGGTGCCCTGTCTACATTCTAAAGGAAAAAGGAGTATGTTTTATTGAATAAATCAAGGCTTTGTTAGGTAGGCCACCTTATTCCTGCAGGGAATCCGTAGGAAGGATTTATATTACATGTTCTCTGATGATAATGATACTTTTTTAATAGAATACAGAATATTATGCCACCTAAATTTTAATAGCCCATTCCTTCAGCTCAGAAATGCTAATGCAAGGTGTATCTTATACTCCATACTCTATGGCAGCTCTTACTTCTTTTCTTTTTCCACTGTATATTAATGTGGAGTTAGAGGCTTTATCTACACAACTACATGGTCCCCCTTACAAGCCTCTCCAGACATTGAAATTTAGCAAAAAAAGCTTGCTTTGTTTATCAGCGCTATGCAGTGTAATTAGGAGAATGAACAGAAATGCCAGAAAGATTTGACTTGATTCTTCAGAGATGGGGAGGGCAACTAACATGCGGTATTGATTTCATGAGAAACCGGGAATCCTCAGACTAAAGTAGCATTTTTCTCAATATCCGCTTCAGAAACACCACCCTAAACGGAGTGGGTTTTTTGAGAAAATGAAGGATAAATAGGCAAAATTTTCAAAATTGACTGCTTTTTTCTTTTCCAAAAGAGGTAGATAAGCTTAGGTAATCTAGAATGTCAGTAGGATTTGGCATTTGCGGAAAGTCCTACTCAATGTTTTACTCCATCCTTCAGAAAACGTGCCATAACCTCACTACCCCAGAAGCACTGCTTCACTGAAACTGTTGCAAAAAGCTTTGCTAGATTTCACCAATATTTTTTAAAAAATCATCTAGAAGTGCAACATCTATAGACACCCAGAAAACAAACCAGAACACAGTGTTTCAGTTTCAAATCAGATTTGTAGCTGCTTTGAACTCTCTCTCTTTCAAAAGTACAATTAAATACAGTTCTGGCTTTTTAACTATTCCAAATAGAAATGCAACCACTTAGTGACATCTTTTTTGGCTGGGTTTGTGATGCTTCTTGAGATTTGCCTTTGGTTTCAAAGGGGTGGCGAGCTGCTGCACTCCCATCCCTGGGATGTGAAGTCTGAAGTCTAATTATGCCGTTTTCATATTTCCCGGTTGTTCGCTGCTTTACCGCTGAAAAATTTAGCAAAAAACCTCCAGCTGTGCTGAGACTGTGGAAGCAGTTGAGGCTTGAGGTTAGAGCTTGAAGAGTGTGTAGCCTCTTATTTTCTACTCTGTCTGGCTCTGAATGACAGCTATTCAAATTATATGCATACACTATATACATATACACTACTGTAGTTTTTTATGGGAGTTTTCACTTCAGTAGAAGAACTTTGAACAAATAATTTTAAGCTGGTAACTTTAATCAATGGAATTTTATCTTTTTTTCCTGTAAAACCAGCTTCTTCAGTGCCATTTCAAATTCAGCACTGGTTAAATTCTGTTGGTTTCCTAAGAAAGATCTGCTATTACTTAAATCAGAAAGCCAAAACCAAATACAATGCAATGAGATCTTGTCTACCAAATGTGTGGGATGTGTGGATGAATGATTCCTAGTCAAGCTTTAAATGCAACTGAGTCCCCATCCTTCTTTGAACTATTTGAAAGGAAGACCTGCCCAAAGAATGGGGCTCAAACTCCAGTCTGAAAATGGTTGCAGTGAAAGTCACCCACAGTTATATAGCTCTGGATCTCTGTGCCTTCAAAAGGCAAAACCCTGGTTCCTATTGAATTTTTTTTTTTTTTTTTTTAAATATCAATAGCACACTTCCCTTGTCAGCAGAGGATTTCTTCCTAACAAAACCACTCTTTTGGTGCAGCTAGGAGGACTTGGCCGTGAGTGGTGGCTACCTCACTGTCAGATGCTACCCACGGCCATGACCAGGCCGTAGGATCACGTAGCATCTCTTAGCTTCTGGATCCAAGTGAATCACTTGCTCTCTCCCTGGCGCACATGCCCTGTGCACCCCTTCCTCAGCCCGGCCTCGCATCCCAAATCCTCGGGCACCAGCACCACGGGGAGTGCTAACACACCTTTGCCTCCCAGTCTAGGCACAACCATAATGATTTCTGTGTTTTATACCTACTTTGCAAAGATATAAATAACCACTATCAGCTCCTGGATTGACAGGGCAGCACAACAGAGTGCTAAGGAGAGCCCCGTTGATCTCGCTTTGCTGCCAGTTCAGCTCCGCGTGGGCAAATAGGTGTTAAACTGAATTTTAATCTGCTGGCAATGAAAAGCTTATTATATACCTCTGCCTGAGGGCTAGGCAAGTTCGTGTGCTACAACTGCACGGTTAGTGTGTTCAGGTGAAATCTGAGCTAGCGGGTGAGGATTTATGAGAAAGCAGACAATTCATGTTTTCTGCTGATTGCCAGCAATACATACACATATCTATATAGACTGAAGCTCTTTTTCTCCACTGTCTGCAAGTATATGTACTACTATTCTTGCTGGGATGAGCACTAGCTGGAGGATATTTCTGTTTGGAGGGAAAAGTGCGGGGGAGGAAGTAAAGAAAAGAAATATCAGCCTCCCAAAATATGCTTTATAAAAATGTACATACAGCAAACGTACCAGATGCTTGTACCACTAACTGGTGGTCCTTCTGCCAACTCCCGTTTGCCATCCCAAGGTTATCAGTTTGAAAGCAAGATCAAAGGGCCACATATCTTTCCTCCTGTTGCTTTCATTTGGCTTATTTTCTTCTGCTTGCCTAAATTAGTCAGGGGTGCCATTAGAACCAGCAGCACCATGCCAATTTGCATGAGCAGGGCCTTGGGGCTTTCTGTCCTTTAGCTGAAGAAAGGCATACTGGCATGAGATACACTGAGTTTATTAGACACTAGTACTTTGTGTCTCTCTGCCACTCCCATCCCTTCTCCAGAGCTCCCCAGCTCTATTAGTAATCCAGTCACCAACTCCCATCTCTCCCCTTGTTCTACAATTTCACACACTCCTGCTATTGTGTCTGCTACCTCTCTGGTTCACAAAGCCTCCCGCTTCATCTTCAGATCACTTTTGCAGAATAACTCCCAGCATAGTGCTGATAAGAAAATCTTTTTACCTATTTAATATGACTACGACCAGTGCAAGTGTGGGACAATTGATGTTCATGGGGAAAGGAATAGGGAAAAAAAAAATTAAAGTGTTCCCATCAAAGCTTCTTTAAAAGCAATTGCTAAAGATGTTGCACAAGTGACTTTCTGCACGCATTTGTAGTTTTTTAAATTTTCTGTTGTTTTTCCAACACCATTTTAATTAAAGCCTTTAATACTGAGTGTTTCATTAGTAAGGACTGCCAATATTTTTTATTATTTTCTCCTTCCGAGTTTTTTAAGTGACACTATATAAATGTTTTGCTCTAAAGGGGTCATTCTGGGAGAAAGCAAAAAGGAAGTAACAGCGTTAAATCAGTCATGTAAAGGTGTGACGTGAGGCATAGCTTGTCTTAATGAATTTTGCTCATTAAGTGAGTCTAATTTCTGGTCACGGCAATTTTGGTGTATTGATTTCTAGCCCCACACTTGCCTGGTAAACAAGATCTCATCACAGTTCCTGGCTTGTGTCAGTAAGTCCTTTCCTCTCAGGCAAATCAAATATTTTAATCTCCAGCTCTTGACAGCTTTCATACACAACTGCATGCAGCTCACTACACGAAGAACCTCAGAGCTGCAGATCTGGGGGTGGGGAGGGGAGAAGCCTAGAGGTGCTCTCATCCCCATTAATGCTCATTAGTTGACAGCTCCTTGTCCCAGGCCATGACAGCTGTTTGCAGCTGCATAGCTTCTCCCTTTCCACTGGGGCTGCGCCAGCCTCGACTTGTGCCTGCACTGCAGTCACACAAGTGATGGGCTGTAATACGGGGAGGCAGGAGTAAGGGTGGCTGCAGCAGCAGGGAGCTCGGCGCAGGCTAATGTGTGTTGTGGTACCCAAGCTACAATAAGGCTGGCTCTCGTACCTCCAGCTTGCTTTGCGCTCACAATAGACTGTCATGCTGATGCAGTTTTAGCCCTTGTTTCTTCACAACACCCTCTTTGATAGAGGACACTACACATAATTTTCAGATACAGCAATCAAGCCACCAAGAAACTAAATTGAAAATTTTAAATTTAGGTCTGTAGGGGAAGCAAAATTCTGAATACAAACTGACTGCCATTGCTCAGCTGCTTCTTTTAGATCACCATCTTTAGGTATTTGCCTTTGCAGGTTACTCACATAGTAACATAAGCTATTAACAAAAAATCTCCATGTAACCTCAAAAATAAGAATAAGCTCATATTTCCCCCGGTTTAGCCCATTAGACCACTGCTCTTTACAATTCTTGTGGTCAGATATCCCGATGACTATAGTAAGCACACAGAAGAAGTGCAGATGTCTCAGCTATAAGTAACACTCAGAAAGAGCACTGCATATATTTAAAGTGTGTAAGAACCCAGCAGATGTTGTGCCAAGATTAGGCTATAACATTTTTGTGCCTATCTGAGATCTCCTCCTTGGAGGATTTGTTCTTGAGAGTTGTGTAACACCTTTCCTTTCGCATTGACCTCTGAGATAATGTGCATCAAGAACGTAGTATTATCAAGAGAGCCAGGCGGTAGCTTGGGAGTTGGTACAAGGGCACATGAATAATGGCGTTATTTCCAATCAGAAAATTGCTAAATTTAAGTCTATCACTGAATCCAACAGAACACCGTGCAGCTTGGCACCTTATGTAGGGTGTGCAGCTACATAAAATTGTGTTGATAACAGGAAACAATATAAGGCTTGAAGAGAAAGCTGAAAAAAAATCTCCATGAGCATGTGGAAGGGAATACTAAATGTTTAGTAATATTTTTTTTAGCTGATATCCTTATTTCAGAATGCTTTTTAATCTAAATATCCTTCCCTGAACAAAATGAAATGGCAAGCCACAACCTGGAAAAAAACCCACAGGGATGGGAAAAATTCTTACCAGGTTAGAGCTGGTTTTGCATTCAGCTGAGACGTTCCATGCAGGCCAAGGTGAGCTGCTTACACCCGCTAGCTCCATACACCCATAACAAAAAGGGGTAGACATTGTGCTTAATTTAAAACTATCCCCAGTGAGGCTATTGGTGTGAATACCAGAACGTGGAGCAGTTGTGTGCAGCTGAACATACAAGTCCTTAAATAATCCTTACTCACATACATGTTTAACTGCCACTGAAAGTATTGTCAACAAAGCAAAATGCTTTGCTGAGTGGGGATGGGTTCCTGCTTTCAGCATCTGTGTAAGTAAATGTGGGATCACTGGATCTGTAGTAAGCAGGCGTGTTATTACCAGTAAGGTTGCTGTCTGCATCTAAGAGCACAGAAGTAATAAGCTGCAAAACTAAGATGGTGCAAATGTAATTCTAACATTTCCCAGGAGTATCTGGCTTTGCGACTTTAGCAGTGCTGGTACAAGGCAGGACTCTTTTTTTCTTTCATGGTAATACATTTGATTCAGCATTTATAATCAGGAAGTTCTAAAAGTAACGATGCTAATTCACCATCAGAAAAAAAATGGGGATTTCCTATCCAAACACCAGGAAGATGAGCCAAAACTAATAATGTCAGTGGTGATTCCTGTCTTGCATTTCTACGGTCAAAAACGGGAAGCTGTCTGACATTGATAAAACCGCTC
>NW_009232898.1:10638-26574 GCF_000690835.1 Fulmarus glacialis
AAAGTTGTCATCGACAGTCTAAATTATTCATTTGAATGCATCACCACTAAACGCATACTAAACAGAAACCAGGCTCTTAAAACATGAGGTAACAAAATACTGGGTTTGCATGTTTTCTCTTCTTTGTTGATTTTTTTTTTTTTTTTTTTCGGTGGAGAGAGGAAGAGTAATGATGTGCTGGTTTTTACACTGCATTAACTAATTATAGACATTAAAGATAAAAACACCTATTTTATTTAAGTCTTCCCCTAGCTATTGTCATAGCTGACAAATCCAGTTCTTTTTAAACACACACAGTTTTGCAAACTGCTCTTTCTTTGTACAAGCATGCTTTACAGCAAAAAATACCGTAAAGTAATCAGCAATGTAATTCCCTTACCTGTCCAGGCCATGTCTCCTTCCAACTTCAAAGGTCACTGCTAGGAGTTGAGAGATCCTCTGAGTGTGATGCTTTTATTTACTGTAAGTGTAGTTTTCTCTTGCTCTTATCCACAAGTCCAGCTCCATACGGCTTCTCTTGTAGCGTCTGCAAAACACAATGCATATAGCATGAGCACATGCTGTGTTGGAAAGGTGGAATCACCTGGATTTTATTATAACTGAGATCATCAATATGTGCCCCATTAGATGGTCTCAGGACACCTATGCCGTATCATGATATCTGCATGCATTTGCAGCTTCCCTGAGATATCAGGGTGAGCTGCTTGTGAGCACCAAGGTAACCCAAAGCAGCAAGGGAGGTAATATCTCAGGTTATGGGTCCTTATGGAACTGAAGATTTAAAACCCTACTGGGAGTAGGATGACACCAAGTCTTCTCCAGTTTCCCCTCTTCCTTTTCCAGTCACAGAGGATGAATTTCTTTGTAAGGGTTAACAACACCCTAGACCAGTTCAGACAAAAAGACCTAAGCTGAGAGCTCCCTTAGCCTGGGAACCCATTTTTGCCTTTCTGCGAGGTCAACGTGATCTCTTGGATCCATGGATCCATCACCTCAGATAAGAAAGGGCTGAGATTCACCCGGTAACTGAAGCACTTGACTGCTAGCAGCAGTCAGGACTACAAAGTAGGGAGCATGTACAGAAAGCTTAAATAAATGCAAACAGGCTGGTCCGCTTTGACAAGGAGAAGAAATCTCTGAAGTACTACTCCTGCACCCGAGGCTCCTGAAAATACTTCTTGAAACTATTTACTTGGGCAGACATGTGGTTGCTTAAGTGAAGATGACACATCAAAGCCTAGTTTTGTCAGTTCTTGACTCTTTAGTACCTAAGAACCCACAATTAATTAATACCGCAGTAGAGGAATATGACTTCTGCAATTCCTCCGCTGTTTCATTATGTTAGCATAGCATTAAAAGGAATTATTTTCTGGTTTTGGTTTTGATTTTAGGTGTATTCTCCTGTTCCCATGTAAATGTGAGGCAGAATTGCACCATTTAATGGTTATGAAAAGAAAGGCAACACCAGGAAAGCTGGTTTCTCACCTATGTCTTATTGCCTGGAGTTCTAAATTAATTATCCCTCTTAAGGGAAAATGGATGTTGAATGGGGAATAAGGCACAGCTGTTGAAGCAGGGTATAAATAGGAAAAGGTTTTAGAAGAAAAAAAGGTGCACTTTGAGCTATAAAGATGTGTAAGGCAGCATTGCTCTTGGATTTAGACTATTAGGATGAATTCAGCACTAATATAATGGACACATTGAGGCTTGGGGTTTTGGTGGGGAGGTTCTGCTTGTGTTTCCTTGCATTGATGATAAAGCTTGGGGGAAGAGCCAAAGGCACGCGCTCACCGGCAGGATCCCTGAATGGGGAGGGCATGAGCCAGGATGTTGGGGGATGCTACAGGACACCCCCGCTCTGCAGCCCATGGGATTTCTGACACAGCACATGGGATTTCTGAGAGCAATTGCGAGAATTGCATCCTGTGCTCAAGTTATCTCAAGGTGCAATAAATACTAATCTGTCTACTCTTGTAACATCAGAGCCTGCCTACAGTACTCAGCCTACGTACACAGCAATGTCATGCGTAGGGCAGGTGTGCATTTGCATGCATACGTGATTTCTTACAATAACATCCTTAAAGAGAAGAATAAAAGCATACAGGCTTTGCTGCAGTGATGAGGCTATTGCTCTACCATACTCAGTACCCAACAGTGTTTCAGAGGGTGTGTTTATAAGTAGGCAGGAGATAATCCTTGTATGGATGCAAGGCAGGTAAAGATGTCCCAAAAGACAGGTTAAGTCCCATTATATCCCATCTAAACATACCTGTGTGTTTAGGCCGACCATTACTTTGATAATATTCTTGGACAACCCTTCAGGCACTGTATTGCTCTTGTTTAATCTTAGTCAGCACCAACCACTTAAAAGTCTGTGTTGGTTTAACTGAACTGAATTAAAACAGCCCTGTGTAGACAAATGCTGAGAATTTAGAGCAGTTCAAGCTGTGTTGGTGTCTCTTTAGGCATGATGGAGTAGCACCTGGACACTATTGCCCTTTTTTTCATCCTGTGAAAATAATTTTTGCTTCTCTTTCCATGTCTCACTAGTCATAGCATCTGAACTGCTGCATGAAAAGAGAATCAAAATGTAGGCCAAGCGATTAGACAGAGATGAGCAATGCTGGATTCTTCAATTTATGGTTCCTCAGATATGATAAAAGGACAGGGGAGGTCTCACAAACAGTGAAAATGATACATTTTTTTTATGTAAAGTTGGAAAAAGAAAAAAAATTTCTTTTAAGTCTTAAACTAGTCTATGAAAACTGCACCACTGAGTTTCATACTAACTTTTGAAGGACATGATCAAAGTTTTCAAAAGTGGAAAAGTTCATATTTTTTACATACGAGTATCTCCCTCCTTCCCTCTCTGCCTCTCCAAGGGTTGCTAATTTATTACCCACCTTAAAGAAAGCTTCCACCACTCCTTGGAATCCAAGCGGAAAAATCAATTACCTACAGTATTAATGAGACCTGATTACAGGTTTTTCCCTGCCTGTTGTTGTTTTCACCTCCCTTTTCTGCCAATATTTAACTAGGGATTCCACACGCACAAAAAATCTTATCTATTCCTTCCTTTCATCAAACATTGATGATTGGAGTTCCCGCTTTTATGACTTTCCTGATAAATATAATTTTAGATTAGAGTGTTTGGAATGGGCCAACTTAACTAGGAGCCTCTAGGACAGAATTTCATACTAGCATTGTCAGTGCTCATTGGTGGTGATGATTCAGGATTATTTGTGCTGCAGTTAAATTCTAGATTCGGGGGGTTCCTTCTTCCTTATCTACATACAAAATGTCTTCTGTGATATTGCTTCGCAGGATACGTGAAGGAGAAGGATGAGGTTTCTCACCTTTCACAGCAGGAGGAGTATCTTAGAGCGTTGAATCTGGCATAACTCAAAGTCGTCTTCTGGGGTCAGATACCCAAGTTGTTCCTTTACTCCGTAACGTGGTAGTACCGCTTCACCTTTCAATGCCAGACTGGGAGCCTGGGTTTAAACCCCTTCACTGCCTGGGAGGGAGTTCATCTCTTTAGGGAGCTCCTTAACCAGAGTAAATTATACTGGAGTGTGCAGAACCTGTTCCCGACTTTGCTGGGACAGTGAATGAGAGTATTTCTAGGAGCCGGTGCTTGTGGCACCTGTTTGGGAGGAAGATGCCCAGGGCTGCAGTCTGCACTTGAGCTAACAGCTTTGTACCTCAATACAATCTTGGAGCTGTTCCATCTACTTCAGGCTTTCATTGATCAGCTGCAGCTGAATTACATTCTTGGCTCTGGAGGTGTAAATCTCTCCGCTTGGCCTCAGGTCTGGCATCTATACAGTAAATTGTCTCCCACGTATAATATGATATTGGGATGATTTGGGTTATCTATCCCAATATACAAGTTCCAGCCTGACTAGTATGAATTATCTGTACCTTATGTCTCTGGCAGTCTTTCTTCTGCTGAAGGCACAGCGCAGTGCCAGCGGATCTATCCAGGTTGATCATTAAAGGCTTTTGGTACATAAGCAGGCTCTGCAGAAAGAAACGAGAATACTTCTGTTCTAGGTAAGGCCCTCCTCTTCCAAACTTTGTGCACAGAGCCAGATCTCTGAGTGGAAAATTGCTAAAGCCTGGACTAACAGGAGGGGATGTTAGCACAGATTTGGACTCCCTTGAAGAGCTGAATGAAGCATGAAGAGGAGCAGGGATGGGGAGGGAAGAGAGGCAGAGGAATGTGTACCAGTACACAAGGATTTTGGGTTGTTTCTTTGTCTAGGTAGGCCAGCTAAAGGAGGATTGCTGTGTGTGCTACTCTCCAAGCCAGTCTGGCTAAATACCTTTCCTGCTATTGCTTCTGAATTGTGAGCTGAAAACCCATGGCACGTCCAAGGCTTTAATGCTGGAAAAGGATGGTTCCAGGATTAAAAAACACCAGTGTGAGCGGTATTGTTCTGGTTTTGTTTGGGACAGGGGAGTCATTCAAGGCTGTAATGCCGTCGGTGTACAAGTGAAGCAGAAGGCATGGAAACAGGGGAAGTGCCTGATCCCAGGAATGCTGGATGAGGCTGAAGTCTGATGCAGCGAGACTGCAGCACAAGGCACTGAGCTAGGGAAAGCTCACCCTGGGCAGGAATAACAACACATCCACTCACTTCCAGAGAACAAATAAACATGATTGCGATCATCCATGAATACATGCACTTTTTTTCCCCCCCATGGTATAAAGGCCCTTTGTGTAACTCTTTAATTTAAACCAGTGAAATTGGAGCAACATAAAATTAATTTATCTGGGTCCTGTTCTGTAAGCATCAATTATAATGTCTAATCTACATGAAGTGCTGCTAAGTTTAGTAACCGGCTCTTTATTATGCAGCACCCAAAAGCATTCAAATATATTCACATTAAGATGTAAGATCACACAAATGTTAATTGTAGAATCATCCAAATGTTAACAGTTGTTTTTTTGCCTCCTAAGGTTATAAACAGCTATTTTGATTAGGTTGCCATGTTCCACTAAAATACATTTTTAAAGAGAAATTTCTCAATTGGAGCTTTGCTTGACAGCGGGCACAAAACAGTGTACTATCAGAAAGTAGAGAAAGCATAGAGGACCACCCTTTATTTATGACAATGACACTGGAAATCAAGATTTGATACTTGCTGAAAGAATTTCACTGGTGGTAGAGGAAGGAGGGATGCACTGCTGTGAACATGTAAATCATTTATGCTCTCAATTAAAAATTTACTCAACACCTACAGTTTTGGCCTGAGATACAGCTGAGAAAAAAATCCTGAAATCTGCTGCCACCTCCTCCAAGGTCATATATCTTGTCATTTAAAGGAATGTTGAATTTTGTTCTATATTTGACATTTTATTGGCCTCTTAGTTGTTTTTGGAATAAAACTGTGTATTCTTTTGACTTCCTTCTCATCTTGTTCCTGCAGTCCTAAGTTTTTCTTTTCCTTATAGCAGATTATTGTGTATTGTATTATCTTTTACGGTGTCTTCTCTTTCTTCTTTCTTTCTGTCACTATTGTTTCTTCTGTGTCCTTCCATTCCTCTGCTTGTGCTGCTTTCCCTTTCACAAAAGTCATCATCTTTGCTGTCATAGCTCACTTGTTAGTCTCTCTCTTCATTCACTTTCATTCATGTTCAATTCTCCTGACTCTATTTTCTCATTTAGGTGCCTTAAATGGACCACTCAAATAAACAAACAAAAACAACAAAACAAAAAAAAACACTGGCCAGAAAAAGATGGCAAAGGGACACAAGACCATCCTAGTTATGGGGAGAGCACTTAAGAGAAAGGTTAAGCCTGGTATTCAAACTTTCCCAAGGCTGAAAAGAAAGGCGGTTGGATTGGAAATTAGGAGCTGTAGCCTGACTCTAGCTGGCTTTTGTCACCTCTAACTGTGAGGTGTTGGATGAATTTGTAGGTTATCTAGCTGCGGCAAGGAAGATGTATTTTGATTCTCTTTTTCTCCACCCTCTCTCATTTTCTGGGAAACCTGCTGCTTTGGGCAGAAAGGTGGAGAATGTCTGTCTGTCCCCCTGAGTACTGAGCGCAAGGACCTGCAGTGGACAGAGCCTTCTCCTGCCCCCATGAGCAGCAGTCACACAGTGCTGGGGATAGCTGTACTGAATATGGAACAGATCATCTTCAATTCACTCTGCCTTTTTTTTTTTTTTTAATTAATGGTGGGGAGGATCATATTTGAAGCATCAGATATGGGAAAAATAATATCAGCTTGCCCTTCTGGTTAAGGTAACATTAAGGCATCCCATAAGGAACATCCAAGTTGTGTTTTACTTCTAAAAATACTACCACTGGTTCTCAAATATCCATACGATATGGATATTCTTGTGATTTTATTTCACAAATGGCAGCACTGAGAAGCAATCCACCTTACAGCTTCTTCCTCTGGTATCTCACTTAGGGCTTTGTCCACAACCCCTGATGCTGGCAGGACTGACATTGATGTTTTCCCTGCACAGTGTGAAAAGGAGTGTGTGAAGGGTGCAGGGCTATCTGAAAAAAACCTAGGGAGTTTTTTTGAGATCAAAGCATACTCTACAAATCTATTCTTCACTCTGATTTTTTTCTTTAAACAGAATTATGCAACATCCATAGACCTGGATGGAATAATATGGTACATAAACTCATGTCAGCAAGGATAAATAATTAAAAAAAAAAAAGGAGTGAACATGGAAGGAATAACCTAATCACTTATTTAAAGCAGTTTTGATTTTGTATGAAGGCAGACTTGGCACATACTGTAATACACAATGCACAGTGCACTTGGGCTGGGTTCATGGCATATTCCAAAGGATGTTTTTAGAAGGCATTTTGTATCACTATCTCTTCTTTTTTTGATGATTTGACCAATAATATTTTTAATAGCTTAGCTGGTGAGGCTGCGTCTGTCTCTTCCTTTGTACCCTAAGTTCAAGACCCTACCCCTCTCTTACAATTTGGGAGGCAGGAGAAAAACAGCATTACAATCAACCATTGTGCAAAGAGCATTAGGAAGAAGTAACAGGTCGTAACGATATGGACGGTACCTTGGCATAGCCACAAACCTCATTCATCATTTGGAAATCATTTGCCTTTCATAGTGGTGAATTATCCCTGCATGAGTTGTGCCTTCATCTATTAGTCAAAACTCATGCTGTAACCCACAAACTTAAAAATTAAATAAATAACTAAATTACACTTACAGTACTGGAATAGCTGAATTGCAAACAAACAAATGAGCAAAAAAAGACTCCAAAGCTTTCCAGATGGCTGGTTCCCACTGATGTACATTTTTTCTCTGGAGCTTCAAAACATGTTTAAATTATGAAATTTGGTGTGATTACAAGAACTTGGCAAGCACTCATTAAGGTTTTAGTCTGAGGAGTGATACTACAGAGTTAGAGAACTGAAGATGAGCAACCATGGAGTTGTACGGCTGTCCTTGTGTGTGCACAGCACTGTCAGTGTGGGATGTAGGGGTCGGGACTCCGGTTCCCAGGGTCTGACTTTTTCATGTGCCACACTCCTGCCGCTTCCTTGGGCCAAACCCGTCCCTGGCAGAGTTGGTGAAACTGGTGAAATTGCATCAGTAATTTATTTGACTTCCTTTGCTCAAAAACCACTCGCTTAGCATCCCCTGCGCTCTGTCACCAGCTTCTGCTGAGGCCAGGTGACTTGGTACATGTATCCTCCGCTCCTGGCAGTGCTTGGAGAAGTGAGGCTGCCAGTGAGTACCTGGCCTTGCTGCTGCAAATTCCTTTGTGCTGCTGGAGCAGACTTACTGTTCCACAGGCAGAGCCCCCTTCCTTTGCTGGGCCAGCAGAACAGGGGGGGAAAAGCGTGTGATGGGTGGTCTGGAGCGGGAGATAGCAGTAGTAACAGATGGTGGGAAGGAAAGTGAGGGGGAGTGGAGGATGGCAAAAAAGGAAACCCACAAACAGTATTTTTTACTATCTGTTTTGAATATATTCTGAGGCTGGCAATACTGAGCTTTCAGTCCAATCCGTGCCTCGCACCCTCCATTCAACCTGGGGTAAAGCTGTCAAGCAGGAAAGGCTCTTGTACTCCAAGTGCAGGGGAAGCGCAGCCCACTGGGGCAATGGTGAGGACAAAGATTGGAGATGTGCCTCTGATAGCAGATTTGTACTTGGGAGAAGTGGGAACCTTCCTTTGCATCTCAGCTCCTCCTGGCTCCAATCACAAGAGCCTCTCTCCAGCTCCTTCAAGTCCATCCACTGTCAGCTCTTTAGGGCCAGGGGATAAAATCCTGTTACACAGCCCTAGGAGAAAGCCAGAGAACTTCCTACTGCCTGCCTGCCTGAG
The DNA here is from genome assembly GCF_000690835.1 of Fulmarus glacialis. NCBI lineage: Eukaryota > Metazoa > Chordata > Aves > Procellariiformes > Procellariidae > Fulmarus > Fulmarus glacialis. Next base: position 18,969 of record NW_009232898.1, read on the forward strand.
GCTGCTAGTAAGGACACCACATTTTTTTTCTGATGCAGCTTGTTGTCCAGGTGATGTTTGAAGGAAGTCCTTTCTTCACTGGTCTGATGATAGAGACTGCTCTCTGCTCTGCGGCAAGGGCAGGTTGGTTACTGGTACCTCAAGATACAGGGTTAAGGGCAGTATTAACATAGAGAAGAGAGGGAGGAAAAAAAACCCCAAAACACTGGTGGCCTTCTAGTAAAAAAGTTACCCCTGGAGTTAGCAAGAACATTACACCATTGTGTGGTGCTGCAGAGAGCCAACCCCTGCTCAACACCAGACAATAAACAAATCACTCTGAATTATTCAGCTGTAGCTTAATTATTCAAGAAGAGGATGTGGCAACTATTCATGTCAAAAAGAGGGAGGAGGCGCGTAACTGCAGTTCCCTGGTGCATGCAGGATACCCACTGACTGTCCATACTGCACTAATGACAAAGAGGTTCCTCAAAAGGGACCTCCTGTAATCCCCACCCCACTGGTCCCCAGGGAACAACACTGGTGTTGGTGTTGCATTGATGTCGCATTCTTGCTGTCCGTGTCTGTCTAAGTAACATACCCTGTAAGCACGTATATAAGCATTCAATGACCAACCTGTTCTGTACCTACTAAAGTGTGGTTTGCTGTCTGCTCCTCAGATTCATTGGCAAAAGACAGTTCCTTTGGGGCTCAACCAGCTGCTATTTTATGCATTTGTGGACTCCTGCCATGTGTCACTGCCAGTATATGAATTAAAAACAAATGCTGAAAGTAAAGTGAAGAGATAAATAACAGCATAGCCGGAGGAGATGCGCTTAAGCCCACGCAGTGGACGTGGTGTGACTTCTTTCTAATAACTCACTGTCCGTCAAGTCACTATCATGTGTAATAACCTGCAGATGGCTCAGCAGTGGGTGGCATTAATATAGTCGGGCCCCTCTGGCATACAGGTGCCCTGCGCTGTCCTTCCCACCCTCCCTTTTCACCAGCAGACTGCCTTGTGCCTTGTGGCTGGCTGTCAGGTGAAGTGAGGAACATGCACTCGCTGTCATACAAAAGACATTTGGCTGGCTCCCAGTGGGCTTGTACGCCTTCCCCGGCTGGGGAGGAAAGACAGGCGAGTCCACCTGATGACACTGACTTTTTGCAATGGTACCAGAGGAGACGTGACAAGCAGCAGCAGCAGAATTGAAATATCAAGGATTTTCAGACAGTTTGCTGATGTGATTTTTTGTTTGTTCACTGTTCTATCCAGAATCACCAGGTCTGATTACACACACTACCACTTCCAAGGGACATCTCTCATGTTGAGGCAATATAGAAAGCCTCCAGGTACTCTGCATGCACTAGAACTTGCATTATACAAATGCATGTACAGACTCAGATGACATCTAAATGCTTACTGCTCATTAGTAAGATCAATGAGATCGTGCAACAATTTCTAAGGGAAGTTTCAAGAAAGAGAAAACCATTTGAGCCCTGGAAAGGGAAGAACAGGAAGGTATGTCCGTAGGAGGGGTATATAGGGTAATGTTATTAGTTAAGTTACTTTTCCTAGAAGATCTGAAGTATAATATAGAGAAACAGATTCAGAAAATGTTTACATAGACTGGGAGGGACCTTCCACTGCAAGCGCTGTGTCATATAGTCCATGATAAACACCCACAAACTGAAGAGTCTCTAAACTTCACTGTTTACATTGAAGGGCTACTGCAAAAACTTGCCACTAATGTTAGAGAGCATCTTTGGATTTCCCACTTAAATTTATTGATGGTGGTGAATTTACCTCCATTATTATAAACCAAACACAAGTATTGAGATACTAGGAAAATGGTTGTTGAATAACATCTGATGGGACTGAAAACAAAGGCCAGTCAACTGCTAACCTAAAAATCACACAGGAAGATGCATGGGTTGGACCACTTTGTCTTTTAGGGTTGAAGTCTGTCTTTAGACTGAAAAATCCTAATGTGAAAAATCCTTGTATTTTGCATTAATAATTAAAGCAGAGTACTTCCAAGTGAGCACAGATTTGTTACAGTTGATTAATAAGTTTTCCTTTATGACTTCCAATGAGCAGTTTTTATGTAATCTGCTTGTCTTTCTATCTATGATTTACAATACTGAATATTGTTCTTTCAGCCGTGGTTGTGTTGATACTCTTACAATTTACTTGCAGGCAATGCCAAACCCCTTCAGCTTGCCTGAACGTTAGACGAAAGTCAACTTGATTTGCACCACCGCAGAGACATACTCGGTAAGATGAGAGTGGGGAGTACAAGCAGGTTAGAGAGCTCAGCAGGCAATCTTAGTCTCATTAGCAATGCGTAAATACACAGAGGGAGAGATTGGAGGTGAAATGCACTCTCTCATACACATTTGGGGTCAGTGGGGCTTTGCTCTTAAGATAATAATGAGAAATGATCTCTCAAAAGTGAAAAAGGAGCCCCAGGGCTACCTTGGGCTGCTGCCTCTAGCACATAGTAAAGTCCGGCAGCAACAAATCCTGCCCCTGTTCAGGTTACAGTAGATGGGGACAGGGATGCTGATGAAGGACAGAGATCCTTATCTCACACACATAAAAGCTGACTGGCTCCTTGTCTGAAAGGCTTAATAGTACTGTGATATTTTTGATACTGATACCATTTTTTGGGAAGGTGGAGATACTGGTACCTTAAAAGATTCAAAAAGTATTGTTCAACACTAAATTTAATTTCTTGTCATTAAGAAACTCAACCCCTTTCTTCTAACGTCCAAACGGAAAAACACAATCTTATTAGCAGCATTATCCTGAAAGCTCTGTTTTCCTCCCTGCTGCATTATCCAGCTTCTGCAGGAACTCTTCTCTAGCCCCATGCTTCTGTCCTGCTGCATTCAGAAGACCTGGAGCACAAGCCTGAAGATAAACATATCCCAGTACAATGAGGAGACTATTTAGTATCCTGAATAGATCCACTATCGCCCTTTTGAGTAGAAATATTCACTCCTTTTAATAAAAAAGACCTCAAAAATAGTAATTGCAATGTCTGCCATTAATATTATATTGTAGGCAGAGGAAAAACATTGCCTTTGTTCCCACTCATTCCTATTACATGCATCTCTGTGTGTGTGTGTAGCTTCCTGAAAAGCCTAGGAAGAAGCTAACAGTCTTTCTGAAAAAATATCACAGATAATTTTATTTTATAATGAATCAAGGATCCGATACTGGAAGCAATTTTGCTTGTCAAGAGAGCTAGCATGTAATAAGGTAACCTCAGCTTTTTTAAATCAAAGCATTTGATGGGATATGGGTCCTCAACGCAAAGATATCACAGCTGATACAAATGATTGGGACCATGAACCGTCTGGAACAGGATGGTTTTACAGGTGTGGAAAACGAACAATCTTGTGAAAAAAACCTGGAAAAAAGGAAAGCTTCAAGAAGAAAATCTCTTTCATTTTGCCGTGTCCTGCCTAACCGAAATATTTGTGTAGCTGAGCATTTTGCAAGGGAGAGCTGGTAGAGACATCTACAGTTAAAACTGCCAAGACTTTCAGTATTTTGCCAAAATTTTAACTACCAGACTAAAATATTCCAAGCTTGCTGTCTGCCTCAAGCTGTAACAAAATGGTCCAGCAATGTTCGTGAAAATGGTTATGAAAAAAAAAAAAAAAAGTATTTTTAATCAAAATTATTTGCCCCGGCCATTTTTTGGAAGTAGGCAAGAAATCAATGTATGTCTGCTTCAGTCTGCAATTTGTCTCTTGAGTGACCATTGGATGCCTTTCGCATTAAAGATGCACAGATTTGGCTGCAATGTAAGACTTGGAAAATCACTGATATAAATGGATGTTTTGCTATTGACTTCACCGAGACCAGCATTTTACCCATCAGTATCAACCGCAGTACCATTAGTGGCAGATGATAACACATCGAGTAGAGCCTTTTGGCAGAAGAAGCAGCGAAGTCCTCCCTGGGGAGCATGCAGATCAAAAGCCATGTAGCTACATGCACTGTAGCTACTGTGCGTACAGCACTGAGCCCAGGTTAATAAGCCATATCATGAGGAATATTAGCTTGAGCGTCATCCTAATGCAGTTTCCAGTAAGCTCTGAGCACAGGCAGAGCAGTCTGCCCCAAAAGCTTACGCAGACGTACTACCTGTGGCATAGGAAACAGTTCTTGTGCAATGTGCAGGACGACAGCGAATAACGATTGAAAAAGACGAAAAGCGTCCTCTTAAGCTTGCACATGTTAAGGACTGTGACCGAGGAAAAATGTCTTTCATTGCTAGCTCTGAAATGACTTGTGTCACAGCACTATAGTAGCTACGTACAAGACGACCAAATAAAAGCTGCAAAGGGGGGGCATTTATTCAAGTATTTTGTAACGGTGCTTAATTATGCACATAAAGCTTTCCTTAGTATTCCATGTCAACATATTTAAATAGGAACATCCAGGCTTAGAAATAACTAAATTAATGGTCCGACCTTACTCTTGGTATAAATCGGTAAGAAGCATTACACATGCTAGATCAACACGGGCTGCATCAGAGATTGTCTGACTGTGACCTAATGGTGTAGACCCACAGCTTCAACATTCTCACTGAATTTTGCATGTTCAAACTTCAAATACCTACCATGCTTCTACACCTACTGCATACTTTCAATCTCTACACATGCTGATGTCCAAGGAAAATTTTGCCTTAGACAACCTGGAAATACAACACTGAGAATAAACTCCTTTGTGTGGATATTCTGAGACATAGTGGGGTTGTGATTGCAAAATGTCCTGCACCCTTGTATCGGATAAGAAACAAAAGCAAAAGATCACGTTACTTTACCAAACTTTCAATGTCTTTGGAAAAATAATTTTTAATCTGAATATGCTACAGATTGAGCAGGTTTCTCTGAAGACAGCTGTAGTTTTTTGCTGACATGATCAGGTGATGTGGCTCTCTACCTCTACCATTTTAAATGGTTTCAGCTGATCACTTCAGGGGTTAGGATTTTTCTGCTGTTTCCTGGGGCATTTTGTTTTCAACTGAAATGAATTGTTGGCATTGTTCATCTTTTCCCAAGTCTTCTTTCTAAATCACAAGAGTGAAATCTTTAGCATTTGCATATGTTTATATGTACTATTTATAAAGCTATAACTAGCAAATGTTGTCCTGTATTGACAAGCCACTCTTAATGAGGGAAATACTAATATTTTGCAAGGAAGAAAATGAAACAGTACAGCTGTATCTTGTGCACAGCAAGGCAGCAAGTCAACCTAAGAACTAGCTGTAAAATCGGAGGTTCTCAGATTCAGTCCTAACTCATCCCTAACTGGCCAAGTCACACTGACTGCTGAAGTCAGGAGGAAATCAGTGGAGAAACAAAGATGAAAGCATCGTCAGCAGTTGCACTGTGTTTAGAAGTCCAAGTGTGTAAAGAGAGTTGTACCACAACAAAACTTGCAATGTGGGAATTAATCTTGATATGTGGGCCTGACCCTGCCACTTATGGCTGTGTGGGGAGTTTCAGACCCTCCATATGGCCTTACTTTCTATGACTTTAAACACCTTTTAATGTGAAGGCCACTTACGGTTAAAACTGACATTGTCACTACCTCTAGTTTTCTTGCAGAGCCATGGTCCTGACAACGGTTCCTTTGATGACTTCCCTCCTTTCAATGAACAAGTCGGGTCAGAGAGCTGACATTGGAAAGGGAAAGACTGTGAAAGAAGAAAGAATGGCTTTTTCTAAAGAAACTATACTTCCACTAATTCTGAGATGCCACTACTTGTCTGCATTTCATGCAGTTACCCAAACATTTCAAGTCCCTACATTTTGCTAAAACTGTTTTAAGAACCACAATAATGAAGATAATAGGCCCGAATTTTATCCTGGAATAAAATCCCCTCGCACAGGCAGGCAGCCATGACCTATTGTCATGTAGAAGCCATTTTGGGGGGGAAGGAGATAAGAAATCATGGGAAAAGCCAGACGGCGTTACGGATCAGAATAATGCTGTCTGTGCTTACAGCCAGTGCAAGCTCTAGAGGTCTGAACACAAACACGGAATTTCTAGGGAGAGTCCAATACTATTTGCTAGTGAGTAAGCCATTATGCCTCACTGGAATTAAAATATTTTTTATTACTACTTTCATAATAATTTACTTAATTTACATGCAGCCCAACGGCAAAAAGAAAAAAAGAAAAAAAAAGCAATGAAAAAGACATGGAGCATGGAGTATACCCACAAATGTATCCATTTCATTCATTTAGAAACAAACCCTTCTGGCACTACAACCAAAAACCTCTTCACTAGCCCTGTGTCCATCTCACATTCAAGCCAATGACCTCCATCTTTAACGGCTATAATTGCTGCTCCTATATCCCGTGTGTTAACTCGATCCCTGTAGCCCTGCCAGCGATACTGGCCTTCATCCAGCTCATGTGCTTCTCATGCAGGTTCCTTTGTTATTTCCTTCCCACACCTCCTTTTGCACGATACACCCACCCCGAACCTTAGCTGCAGCCTTGCTCCCCTTCATGTATTTCTAAAGACTTACCTCTACCACCATGCCCATGAGGAATTTCTAATTGCGTAGACATAAGCAAATACGAACATCTGCTTAAGATAACACTTGCCTCAATTACAGAAACCTCTCAGTCTGTAGGTCTGCTGTGCTGACAGGCTGTCCCTGAAACCATGCGTCATCGCTGCTGTTGTTCTCGGTCACCCCTTTGCTTGCTTCTCCACGGCAGCTCCAGGAGCATGGTGTCAGCTCTTGAAGGAAGAATAATTTTTATCACATCCTGCTACAGCACCTGGCACCAGAGGAGGGTCTCGTTCCAAGCTGGATTTTTACAGTTTATGGTATAGGATAATATACCATAAGCACTGGCCGCTGCATTACCAGATCAAGTAGTTCGTGGCAATGCAACACCCTTATTATGACTGTCTAGCAAAACTATTTTAGATTTTCCTCCACTGCTTCCTCAGCTCACCCTAGATAACTTCTTCAGCTGTAGCTTGCTGCCTCTCCTTTCTTCTGAGTGCTGCCACCAGCTCATGGTGCCGGTGTCCCTTTCGGGGTGGTAGGGCTGCAGGCCCCAGGTGGCCAAACTCAATAGTTCATTAACGAAGTCCAAGAGGGCGGGCTGTAGGAGAAAAGGGATGGGGAACCTGCTTCGGCTGTAAAACTCAGCACTTTGTTTGGTTTTATGGGCGTTTTATGTTTTTTTCTTAACACGGAGGAAAACACTTCTCGTAAAATCATGAGAGAGGGAAAACTGAGACCAGGCACACGATGACAGCAAACTGAGGAGCACAGGGGAAGGCACAGGTTGCTTCATGGGGGGCAATCCATGGCAGAGGTTTGCAGCCAGGCACGAGCTGTGAAAGGGCTGGCCGGAGGATATTTGGAGGGAATCCTGTCCTCCTGACCGCCCGTGCGCTTAGCTCAGCTTGCTTGCCCAGCATTGAGCCTCTTCTACCGCTCACTTCAAATAAACCTCAAGGAGTCCAACTGTAATTTTGAGACAAAAAACTGTGAGAGTTTGGAAACCCTCCAGCGGCCTCTGAAACACCCCTTTTTCTCCTCAGCTGCGTGTTGCTGCGTTGAAGACGGCAGGC
>NW_009232899.1:0-3055 GCF_000690835.1 Fulmarus glacialis
CCCGCCCTTCCCCAAGTCGGAGGTGAGATGAAACACGTGCTCTTTGCACCTCCTTGCAGCCACCCCGCCGCACCTGTGTCACTGCAGCAGCTCCCTTCCAAAAAATACCGCAGGAAAACGCCCACACGAGGAGCGGCACGTGGTTTCGCCCACCTCCTGGCGCCGGACCACCCCGTGATCCAGGGCACGACGTACGCCCCAGATGCCAGAAGTTCAAAGCTAGATTAGATCCCGATAATGTTCTTCTCCAGCCTTAAAAAAGGGCGAGAGGAGAAGGAAGATGGAGGAGGAGCGGCAGCAAGTCAGAGGAGGAAGCTGGAGGATGGAAATTAAAGCAGGCTGTGGTTTATTTAGGCCACCCCTTCCTGCAAATCCTTGGTGTGGAGATTACACAGCAGCCTCCTCTATCTCTGCCAGCACACACCGGTTCTGGTTACCAAGAGCCAGAAGAAACCCTTAATATGAGCCCTGAGCATCCCATAATCTCAAACAAGATCCAACCCTGAGCTCAGGACTACAAACGCAAAGAGACGATGTACCCAGATGAATAAAGATATTAAATGCCAGCAGCTAATGTATAACCAGGGCTTGAACCGCATTACGCAGGCAGCCTTGTGGGACAGGACATCATATATGTACCAGGAGTGTCCCTGATACGAGGCAGATCCATATAAAACAGCAAAAACTCACCTCGGGCTGTCCTTTCTACCCGACAGCCAGCACCGCATCACCGCTGGTACCGGCAGACGCCAACCTGCTCTTCTGCCAGGACAAGGTCCAAAGGTTACCTGCCCAGCATCCCATCTGTCCCACCACTGCTGCCCGTGCCCTTTCACCGCTCAGTGATGAAATTGCTGGAGGTAACGACATTTGGGCAGAGCTTTGCTGCGTGTTACCTGGGTATAACACTCAGCTCGAGAAGGTGCCTTGCTCTAAGAGCAATTCACACCCAGGTGGGAGCTGAGATGCTCTGCAGTGAGGATGCCCACCGAAGGGACACCTGGCAGTGCCTGGCAGACAGGGGACAGCATCTCACCTGCGCCCGGACCAGCGACTCGAAGCTGGGTTTGAAGTAATCGATGCGGCTGCTATAAAACTTGGGCATTTCCTCCAGGAGCTGCTTGTTTTTGGCTTCAAAGTCCTCCTTCACCGGCCTCAGCTCTTCACGGGCCTGGGAAAGGAGAGAGGATGGGGAGTCAGAAAACGCAGACCTGCAGAGAGGCCACCCCAGGCCAGCGGACTGCTCTGCTTTGACCCAAGGACAACCAGCAACCAGCTAAGGGAGCCTGGTGGGACCCAAGTGACCAGCTAAAGGAGACTGGTGGGACCCAAGTGACCAGATAACAGAGCCTGGCGGGACCCAAGTGACCAGATAACAGAGCCTGGTGGGATCCAAGTGACCAGCTAACGGAGCCTGTGGGACCCCTGTGATCATCCAATGGAGCCTGGTGGGACCCAACTGACCAGCTAATGGAGCCTGGTGGGACCCAAGTGACCAACTAACAGAGCCTGATGGGACCCAACTGACCAGCTATCGGACACTGGTGGGACCCAAGTGACCAGCTAACGGAGCCTGGTGGGACCCAAGTGACCAGCTAACGGAGCCTGGTGGGACCCAACTGACCACCTATCGGACACTGGTGGGACCCAAGTGACTAGCCAACGGAGACTGGTGGGACCCAAGCTCTGACTCTGGAAAGCCATGGGACACTTAGAGAGGCTGCTGCAGAGATCACTAGCCCGCCAGTCTTCTCCCCTTCAAAAGAACGGGGTCTCAGCCAGGCTGGAGAACATCCCCGGCCACGTCTGTGTCCCCACACCCTGAAATTCCCAAGAGCATCGCCAAAGGATCCTGCCCCCACCGTCATTTTCGCCCGTGACCTTCAGCTCAGCGCGTCCAACTGGCTTCTTTAAACAGAAGCGTGGGGAGAAAGGGAAATGTCTCTGAGATGGTGTGGAAAAGGGCAGGAGGGGGTGGGCTGTGAAATATTAGACCGGTTCAAGTCTGCCACTTAATCCCGGTGCCATTCCGACGGGAGGGGGATGCGGGAGAAAGCCGGCGAGCCGAGCCCAGCCGCGGCGCCGGTCCCGCTCCCTGGAACAACATGCCGGAGGGATGGCACGGACAAAGCCTTAAATCATATCAGGCTTAAGTAGGTCTGAGAGGCAAATGAGCAAATTCATCGTCTGCCGTGAAACAAGGAGCATTTAAACTCCCGGGGTGGAGTTCATGTGGGGCACCAAACAGCAGAAGACTTTGAGCAAACAGCTCTGAAGGGAAAATGCAAATTTGCAGCTCAGTAAAAATACCTGGGTGAGGTTATGCTATTTCCCATCAAATCTATGGCCCTCTCGGATGCCCCAGGTTCAGGATTGCTTAAGGCTCCTGCAGGCGTTTAAGCTCACGCAGCGGTTAGTTAAGATCTTTTGAGGGGGGGGGGAATTAGATCACACAGAAGTTCATTAAAGGAAAAAAAATTAAATAACTAAAACCTGCTTAATCACCAGGACAAAAGCATTCACATTTTTGCAGCCACAGCTTTAGTCACCGAGGCTAAGCGAAGTAAGCCGCTTACTATTAAATCGGAGGTGTCTTTTGTTAAGGCTGATAGGGCTATTCTTTAACACAAAACTTAATTTTTCTGGGGAAAGTCATCAGAAAATACATGTTCTTTGACACCGAGAAAGTCAACTGTTCCTTCAAGGATCAAGCAACGTTCTGCAGGAGCGACAGATTTAGGGATAAATGCTGGTGAATACTTAATTAAAAAAAAAATAATCATGATTTCGCTAAAATTTGGGAGAGAGAAAAGAATCTGGCAAAGCTTCCTGTTAACCAATTACTGCAATTTTCCAAGACGAATTTTTGTAACAGGTGGCAAACATAAAGCCTCAAAACGCTCTGATCTTCCCCTTTTCACATCCAGCTGCTTGCTCAGACGCGGAGGTCGGGGGAAACCCCCCGTGCATCGACTTCAAGCGCTGGCTGCTCCTCCGAGCATCCCCAGCTCCCGTGGCTTTTATTCCATTTTATTTTGGAAACCTGGCTCTTTCC
>NW_009232899.1:3089-3426 GCF_000690835.1 Fulmarus glacialis
TTTTTTGTTATCAAGTGCCCTACGTGGCAATTTTACATCGATAAAAGACATCCTTCCAAAATGTTATATTTATGGGGGCTTGGCATGGATGTCAAACACCAAGGGAAAAGCTCTTCCCAGCTCTTCCCAAGCCCTGGGACACAACCCTGGGGCTTTCCCACTGATCCTGCTAGGGATTTGGGTCCGTGAGCATCTCGGTACCTGGTGCAGCTTGGCGAGGACGGGGCCGGTCCTCTCCTTCTCCTCGTATTTCTCCACCTTGGACTGCAGGCGCTTGTAGTCCTGCAGCGTTTGCTCCCGTCTCTTCACTGCCATGTTCAGGCTGGGGAACACGCTG
>NW_009232899.1:3468-9739 GCF_000690835.1 Fulmarus glacialis
TGGGTGGGATATCTTGGTCGGATGCAGCATGCAAGGCAATCTCTCGGCCAAAATTCCCAAATAATTCAGGATTCAGACCAAAAATACCCAGGGGTTTAAACAAAGCCTGTTCCAAACACAAAAGCTTTCACTGCAATCTTCTAGAAGACTGGAAGAAAGGATTAAGTTATATATAAAGATTTGCGAAGCCTTGCCAGAGTACGGTGTTTGAGAGGCGAGCTAGAAGCACATGCTCGGGTTTTTTTCTGAAGGTCAATTAATGTGTCGAAGGGTGTGTTTTTAAATAATAATAATAAAAATCGAGCCAATTTTGCAAAGCCTGGTAAAAGTACTTTGAAGGTCCCAACCTGCTTCTGACTTCTCCTGCCAGCCCTTCTGCTTTTACCATTAGTTCTTTATTTTTAACAGTTTTCCCCCTCTCTTCCAGCTGCTGTATTTGAGAACACGGAGAGCTGCCTTATCTGGGACAGGGGACGGAAGCTGCTGCAGAAAACAAAGCTGTTAACTCCACCGAGCAAACCAAAAAGGAAAAATAAACAACTTTTCCCCCATATATAATTAGCTAACATGGTATTTCCCCAACACCGTGTTTGGAAAGGGAACGAGCAGGGAGAGGAGTTGGATCAAAAGTCCAGGAAAAATAAATATGAAGTGCAAAATAAATACTAACTGCAGTAACTTTTGCTTTTTCAGGCAATTTCTGGGGTTGCAAACCCCAGCCTGCCATACAGCAAGGCTCACCCAGCTGAAGCGGAGCTCTGTACCCCACACAGAAGGATTAACAGCAGCCAACAATTAGCCAGGCTACGGGAAGATTCATATTATTAAAATGTGTTACAAATTGAGGAAACATGAACATCTGACGGCGAAGACAAGACAGAATATTTTTGAACGCGACAGAAGAAGGAAAGCCAGAAACTGGAGCGTTGCTCTTGTCTCCCAAATTTCAGTAAATCAAATTATACCGGTGGGGACTGCGCTGGTGCTGGGCTATGGGTTCATACGAAATGGGTCACACTACCTCTGGATATATTAATTTAAATCTCCACAAATTATAGGGTCATTCTGGGGGGCCAAGGCCAGGAACTGGTTGTGAAAAATGTGTCTAAACAGCCTGGTGATGATTTTCACTGCTGAGAGGCAAGCAAACAGCTTTCTGTTCTCTTTAAATTGAAAAAAAAAAACCTGTAATCCAGGCTGGGGGGCACATTAACGAAAAGAAAAACACAAATCTCACTTTACAACTGTAATTTGCTTTAGATGTAATCAGATGCAGGGCTAATACAGAGACATTCGGGTTCAAACAAAATCACGGGGCGTTCGCAGCCCTGCACAGCCACTCCGTCCCCTATTAAAATCTCATTTTCCACCACCGTGCTCGCCCCGGAGGGTGCTAATGTGCCGGACCGGCGGGTGCAGAGGCAAAGCTTTTGTCCCTGAGCCTTACCAGTTTGCAAAGGGCAAATGCCAGAAGCAAGGAGGAAGGGGAAATATTTGTGTTCAAGCATTTGCCTTCAAGCATCCCCCACTGAGACGGTGAACCGGGGATGCGTTCTTGCAATCCTGCCGGCTGAGGATAACGAGGACCGGTCCGTGCGTGGCCAGCAAGGCGCTCACCCGATGATATTCTCCTTCTGAGCGAGACTATTGCGAGAGACTACTGCAGCTGGGGCCGCGGCACGAGGAGCAACCTGCAAAAGTCATCAGGGAGCTCGCCCAGCGTCACCCTGCCGCCCAGCTGCCCGCACGCGGATCAGATGCTGCTGCCCTGACATTGCTTTTTATGGTAACCTTCACACACGGCTCCCCATTATATTTAAATGCCGCGGCGGCTTACACGTCCTGGCTATGCCAGGCTCCAAGCATGGACTCACCATCTCCTGGGCTATGGCCTGCTGCTAAAATATCTCCTCCCTCTACATAAGGTCCAAAAATATGCCGTGAGAGGGCTAGGGAAATAGGGATGGGCAGTAAGGACTGCACGGAGGAAGGGAAGGGGTACCCGGGCTGAGAGGTCTCCTCGGTATAAAAGCATAGACGTTCTTTGCCAACGGCACACGCTTAATGTCAGCAGCTTGCGGTTGCAGCTTCTGCAGAACCTTCTCCCAATTATTAATGAGTTGGCAATGGAAAGGAAAGATCCCGTCAGGCCAGCGGCTCCCCGGTTTATTTTTGTGTTATATCCCTGATGGGGCGGGTTTGGTAACAGGGCACACAACCTCTTACCTCTCTGTATTGCACCCAAAAGCAGGGCAGGAGCAAGCTGCAGCTCACTAAGGACTACGGGGGTGAGGCGAGCTGCTCCTCCGCAATGAGCTGCTCCTCCACGACGCATCTCCGGGCCCGGGAAATGCTGGAGAAGACGGCCCAGAGCTGGGAAATCCTCCTTTCCCTGGTCTGCAGGGAGGTTGTGCACCAAACGCTGAGCCGTGGTTGTTCCCTTCAGAGCTGCCAAGCCACCAGCGTGGCCTGGATGTGGCCGTCGCTGCCCGCATATCCATCATCTCTTGGAAAACACTTATCAAGAAGATGCCTCAAAAATGCTAAGCCTTGCGTCAGTACCCAACACTAGCTTTTAAATGGCATTTTTCTGATGGCCCAGCTTTTGAGCCCTTTCTCTCGCACATTCTCTCATGCTCGGCACTTCCACGGTGCTCGTACATTAAAAGAGCCAGGAGACACCAGAGAATTAGCACGCAGCCATTTACATCTTACAAACTCGCTACCGCAGGGGAAGAGCAAACCCTTTAGCTCCGAAACACAGCAAGTGAGAACGCAGAAGACGATTAGCGACACAGTTTCCATTTACTTTGAAGTTAAATCTGGTTTTAAAAAGGAAAAAGGCTTGATTTTTAATTTTTTTTTCCCCCCAGTATCAACTCAGTGCGATTTTGCAGCCCATAATGGAAGGACACCATACTCTGGCAGCGCTTTAAAAAAATAGCTACAGCGCTGGATCTGAAGAGGCTGTTACTGTGTAGGCACAGCAACTACTGTCTCACAAGGACTTTTAATGCATAGATTATACGCTGCATTTCGGGGCAGGGGGCGGCTCAGTTTTTTTTCCCCCCAGTATCAACTCAGTGCGATTTTGCAGCCCATAATGGAAGGACACCATACTCTGGCAGCGCTTTAAAAAAATAGCTACAGCGCTGGATCTGAAGAGGCTGTTACTGTGTAGGCACAGCAACTACTGTCTCACAAGGACTTTTAATGCATAGATTATACGCTGCATTTCGGGGCAGGGGGCGGCTCAGCTCCACAGCTCCTCGGATCTGCAGCCGTGCCGGGCACGGCCGCCCAGCTCCGGGTGCCCCAGGCTCCAGCATTAAGTGATGGGTTCCTAAGGCATGTGCACGAGGGCTTGAACCACCCCCCAGAGATGCTCGAGGGGTTTTAAGGGCTGCAAGCAGCAAAACTGAAACCCACTTGAGTTCTTCCTGAGCAGCGACAGCCGAGCAGCGAAGCGGCATGGTGATTTCTAAGTGGCTTGCAAACCCCACGTGGCAGCTGAGGTTGTCTCGGTGCAGTGGTCCTTCACCACCAGAACCAGCAGGAAGGACTGGGCCAGCCGCAGCTCCTCCCAACCCCGCCAGCGTGCCGACCGAGCTCTCCCCATGCCGAGCGAGCTCTCCCTGAGAGCACCTGGTTTAATTTTCATGCAGGATTAGCTCAGCTCAAGCAGGGAGGGATGCTCCTTCCTTGGACTGATCTGGATTGAGGTGAAGCTGCCTCTGGCTCCTGAAGGAATTACTCCATAAGAATTCCCTATTAACCCAGCAGCTCTGAAATTCCCCTGGAGTTCAGAGAGAAGTGGGTTTCTTGCCCACGTTGAAGTCCTGCCCGGGTTTTTCTCCCTGTGTTTACAGAAATAGGATCTCAAGCCAAGTGCCAGGGGTGGTAAACACGCGTGAAGGGTGATAGGGAGATACAGCCTCCGCCACTGCCAAGTTATTCTGATGACTTAATAAATTGCTGCATTTCACATGTCACCCCAGTGTCTTTGCAAATATCTCATGCATGTTATTTACAGATGCTCCTCGTGGAAAGCCTGGCAGAAAGGCCGTCTACAAACCCTCCAAAAGCTGCTGCCATCCACAAACACGTCCCTCAGTCTCCCAAGCCCTGCAAGAACAACCCTGCGAGGATCTCAAATCTTTTCCAAAGCCTTCGGCTAAGCATCGCAAACCCTCCCAGCAGCAGTGGTGCCAGCAGACAAGGGACGAGGTCCATCATTAATGCCATGGGGGGTGAGCAACATCCAAACAGTATGAGCCACCCTGGAGATGAAGCCTGAACAAATAAACTCAGAATTTTAGCATTTTAGCAGGACCAAGGAAGCCTCACAAGCAAACCCTGGTTGTTTCACCCATCCATTCCCCCCGCACATGGAGCAAGAGCAACGATTCCTCCTGCTGCAAAGTGCTCCGAGAAGCACAGACGAAAAGTCCTATAGTAGATGTGGGTATTTATCGATAAGCCCAGCACCATCCTCCTCCGTACGCTCCACCCAGACCCCGCTTTTGTAGGGGATGAGAGGGTCTGACAGCCGTAACCACTCACAAATCCCCAGGACCGCCCTCTGTTACTCGATATTTTCTTTTTTAACACAAAGCAAAGAAAATTGAAGCCGACTTAAAGAAAATTTGGTGGGTACGGGGCTAAAAGCACAGAGCAGGAGCGAAGGTAAAACAGCAGCACAGGGCATTAGAGCCCCCGCCACGAAAGCAGCTTGCAGAATAAGCCGCCGTTGTTCCCTGTCACTTTTTAGGCAAGGCTGCTGAGAGGGGATTACAGTACAGGCAGCTTAAGAGGAGCAGGTGAGGGGAGATACGCGGGGATAACTAAAAGAAAATACAAATTACTGTCTCCCTGCTGCTGCGGGGGGAGAGGGGGAATGTACCGGTGAACTCCTCTTAGGATGACAGTTTAGCCCTGGAAAAAATAATATAAATCACCCGGTTCTCTGAATTTTAAATCATGTTGCCACATCTCCACGCCAGCCTCCCTTCAGCTTCCCGTAATTAAAGGACAGGGCTAGAGAGACACTGCCATGGAAGATAAAAGCCACCAGTATTCCCGTCGCTGCCGGATTCGTTCGTTAGCCAGCCCAGCTGACAAGACTGGTGCTTGAAAATTGAAAACCTCTCTCTCTGGCGGGAGGCTGCTGGTGAGCCCAGTGCTCTTTGCAAGGATGCTCAGGAGCGGGACCGTCCCATCACCTCCCTGCCCAAGCGAGGTCCCCGAGCAGCCCGTCTTCTCCTCTCCATCCCCGCTGCCTGCCCCGATGCATCCCCAATGCTCGCCCTGCGGCTTCCTCCAGCCCCCATTTTTAATGTCAGCAATGCGAAAGAGGTGCTAGGGCTTTGGCACAGGGCAAAATAATGGTAAAACCTTTATTTCTCCCTGTTTGCAAGTGTCTCGAGCACTCTCGTTGGCAGCCCTGTGAGCTGGGCTAGGCTGGCGTGCATATGCACTCTTGCCTATGGCATTATTTTAGGGACAATGGCTTGGATAACGAAAGCAAAAGGAAGCGGACAGGATCTATGGTTGGCACCGGACAAGGAAAAAAGAAATAACAGAGCTGGGGAGCATCAGATGCAAAAGAAAGTGACGGTGGATGAGATGAGGAGGAAGTTTGGAGAGGCACAAGGATGGCTCAGCGCGAGGCCGAAGCATCTGGGCTATGTTCGGGGATGCCTGCCATTCCTCAGCCCGTGCCCACACGTCCGTCGTGGGCCCGTCCACCCACCAGGAAGGGGGAAATTAAAACCAGTCCTTCCGACTAGAGCGAAAAGGAACAGAAACGAAGACGACGGTACAAAAAAGCAGCGAGCTGGGGATTAGGCTGAGAGCCTCGCGCGGCGGGAGGGGGCCAGGCAGCCATGTGGCTAGCTTTGTGCATGAAATCCTCATTAGGGGCTCGTTAAGGACATGAAAGCGGCTTTTCCTGCTTCCGGTCCCCGGCACCCCTGGGGCCGCTCGCGGCCGGTTATCTGCTTCTGCTGCCGGGGAGGAAATACAGCTCGAGGGTTCACGTTAATGGCAGTTATGGGAAGAAGACGACGACCCCCCCCCTGCTCCGTGGATGCCAAGCACCGGTTGCTATCGCTGGCAGATATTTGCTGACATACAGCTCTAATTGAATTTATACATCAATCTGCTGCGAACGGCTCCTGGATTGTACCTCGGGGACCTCCCCGCTGCGCTGACACCCAGCCCCGGCTGATGGCACCCAGGCAGCAGCACCCGTTGCGATACCCCTCCCAAA
>NW_009232899.1:9800-24957 GCF_000690835.1 Fulmarus glacialis
GATGGTACCGTGCCAGGGTGACCACGACATCCCGATGCTCAGGGAGGTTCAGACAGCTAGAGTTTGTTAACTCGAGACCCGGCGGCAACGAAAATCGGCTCCAAACGTGAAAGGCATTAAAGCCCGTGAATCTCCAAACCACCTGGCTTATTTAAGCTGCTTCCTTCCTTAAATACTGACACACAATATGTAATACTAAGACGACAGTACACAGTCTATCACCAATCCCCCATCCACCTCACTCCTCACCCAAGCCAGAGTGAAGAACTGGAAGAGTGAAGCAAAAAGCAGCTGTTTTTCTCTCCCCCTCGCCCCAAATCTGCTGATACGGTGTGAATTTATGCAGGCATCTCCCGAAGAGGAGAGCAGATCCCTCCCGACCTTTCCCAGCCACCCCAGCTCCTTGCCCAACCCACACGCTGAAATATGCAATATTCTCATTAGAGCTTTGCTCCTTCCCTGAAGTTAAATGAGTGATTCCCAGCCAAGGGCTTCTTGGGGCTCAAAAAGCAAAACTCTGAATAACCCTACGTCCCCAGAAGCAGAAGGATTTAAACAATACAAGCCTCCACCCCCCTCTAAATCTATTACCGCTTTCTTCTACATGGTTTAACAAATTCTCCAATATTTGTCTGAAACCTACTATCCCTGGACAACTGAATGGAGATTTTACTGCACATGTGCCTCTGATTACAATATATTACCACTAATGATAATTGCCTGGATTATACTTATCTGTTTCTTTGGCTAATAAACTATAAAAGACCACCAGTGAAGATGTAATAAAGTGCAGCTGTTGTAGCAAAAGCCTTTTTCTAGGTCAAAGCAAGTTTGGGAGAGGCTGGGGAGGACTGTCTCTGTGAGGGGAAGCAATACCTAACTGGAAATAAGAAGAGCTCCTCAAGGCAGCTTTCATTAATCTGAAACTTTTATCCCAGAAACGTTGCTGGGGTTTATCTGCCAGCAGGACAAGGGGAGGTGCAAGCTCTGCATTTCTCTCCTGCATCTCATTAGCCTCAAAATGGACCCTTGGGCTCCTTCGAAATGTTCCTGGCTGCACGACTCGGCCATGCACGTACCTACGCTCGCGGAGAGTCAGAAAGAGGGAAGGAAAGGAACATTTTTTTGCTCGGCGTGGAGATGCAGCCTCTCTGAGCATGAAACATAAGCTGTTTAAGAGCACGCAGCAACTGTTTGCAGGTGCCAAAGGGCAGGAAGAGAAAAAATACCATATTCAAGTCCAATGGAAATTTAGGAAGTTCGAGAGAATTGCCAAGGCTGGAAAGCAGCCAGGACGCTGAAGTAAACACTCTTACGTTTAACTAAGGACTGGACCGATAACCAGCGAGTTGCATGTTACACTTGTGAGATGCGCTCCCGGGCACCGCGCTGGTGCCAAGGAGGAACAAACCGACTGCCCCCGTGTCCTGCAAAACTCCACTATTTTCCCCAATATTTCCCTGTGGCAGGAATAATGTAACGTGATCTTGCATAGCTGCCTCAAACCCAAAGCAACAGAAAAGGGTTTTTCCCCTTCTGTACTGTCTGGGCTACGGCAGCATCTAGACCAGCAGCCAAACACTGCACAAATGCAGAATAAGACGTTGGTGATGTGGAGATGGCTTTATTGTCTTTAATTAATGGCCCCGTACACTGCCCAGGGTTTAAAACACAAGGCAAGGTTTGTAGGCTTTCATTTCATCAACTAACACAAGTTAGGGAAAAAAAAAACCCCAACATGATTTCAGAGACGCAAGCCCTTCTTCCAATTTTAACAGAATGCTGGAAGAAAAAGTTAATGTATCTTTCATGAGGACAATCTAGATAATAAGCAACACAATTCTACAGCACAAGCCTTGGGTTTTTTTCTTTCTTTCTTCATTTTTTTTTTCTTAAATAATCAAGAATTTCTGGTTGTGGATAGACGACCAAGGTAAAACTTGAGTCACCAAACATCCCCCGCATAGACACACACTCTAACCTCATGCGCTAAGTGGTATATGAGATTTTACTTTCAGATTTGGGCAGAAACAACAACTTAAAAAAAAAACCCCACTCTGTGTCAAACCTAAACTAAAATTGTTATTCAGCAATTTGCAACACTTACTGTCATATTAAAGTCATTTTATTTTATTTTTGCTCGCTTGCTCTGTTCTTGTAACAAAATAGCACATCTCAGGATTTCAGAAGACGTTTGGTATAGCAACTGAAGCACTCCTTAAATGTTTAGGGGGTACAGCCTGTGACACTGGTAATGGCTGCTAACGCCGGTAGAAATCGTGCAGACAAAGAGGAATTGCACCAAATGAGACCTAGGTGACAAAATTGCCGCGGTGCCGAGGCACGACTGAGTACTGACGCACCGTACGGCACCAGTTAGCAAGTAACGGGGGAAAATATGGAAACCTGCTACCAGAACAATACTGTCAACAGCTCTAGCTCTCGCTCTCTGATAAAGATTTATTTTCAAGCCGTGCAAGCTGTGGACGGGCACGGTTTGGAGCGAGGTCCCACTCCGGCACGCTCCCTGCCAGCTCTCCTGCCGGTGACAGGGTGGCTCTCGCCGTGACTCTGCAGTGGGCTCCCCTCCACGTGCACCCCACGCTGGCCCTTCACACCACACGCGGTCTGAAGCTTTTCCAGCAGAGGTTTGCAAGACTTTCTCCACGGTCTGAGACATCCCGTCCTGGATCAGTTACCAGCCCGGGACGGGGGATGCCAGTGTTTTTCTGTCCGTCCTTCTCCCCTGCTCACTGTCTAGCTACAACAGCTCTGCAACGTCTCTTTCTTTCCCGCATGGATATATTATTTATAAACACGAAAGAACTTTCACTAAAAGCAAGCTTCTACTTTTTTATTTAGAAAACTTCCAAAGGAATGAAACTTTTGTTCAAACACCTAAATACTCCCCTCCCTGGGCTGAAGGGCACTGTCTGTGCCTGCTGCCCGCAGGGGAGCTCCCCAGGCGATTTTTCTCCTTTGGATGGAGCAAAGTGTCGGTGGTAACCAACATATAAAGGGAGAGAAGCTGGATGCTTTAATGCATTCAGTATTACTCATCTCAGGTGTTCTTTAAAGTACAGATAAAGACATCTGGCAGGCTGAGACACAAGAGGTGCTTACCCTTGCCACAGAGTAAGAGTATGGACTCAGGTAAACCATCCCACCTCTCCATGCCCCGGCTGTAAAGCGAGGAGGATGCCACTTTGGCACAGGGATGTGAACTATTACCTCTTTAGGAAGGGCTGATTTCTAACCTGACAACATCTCTTTCGATGATACAGATCCCTAAAGTACACGGTTATGACAAACACTCGATATGGCTCATAAGACAACGTTGGTACTTACTTTTTCAAAGGCTCTATGACTGTCTTTTGGATCTGATTCACCTGTTGAAAGCAAAAGGGATGATTATATGTCAGGCTTGTTGAAAAAGCCTGTTTGCACAACGATACATGTTTGCACAGTGCCTACCATAGGATGATGTGGGCTTCTGCGCACAACCACAATGCCCTTTAACCAAAAAATAGCAAACTTCTCCCATGTGCTCGGGATGAGCTGCAATCCCCAGTACAACCAGAGTCAGAAGAAGAGTAAGATTATAGAGAAACTCATGTGGGAAGCATCTTGGAGACGATGACGAAAAGGGAAGGAGGAGATACCAACAGCACCTCGGCACACCCTGGTCTCCCCTTCTTCAGCCAAACCCACCTTCTCCTGGTTGAAAGAGTCCATCCTCTTCATCGCTGTGTCGAAGGCCGTGACCATCTCCAGAAAGCTGGGCTCCTGTTCACACAGGGGGTTAGACAGCAGGTCCGAAGAGATTTTGACAGCCGACTTGGACATGGCTGAGGGCAACAGGAGCATGCAAAGGAAAGGAGAGGGTCACATCTCAGCGGCTGCCTGCTGGGACAGCCACACAACCCCTCATTGCCAGGGCTGGCTCCTGCATCTGCAAAGGGTCACTGTGGGCAAAAATCAGGGACTTCAGCCACCCAGGAGGGTTTAGCACAACTCTCCAGGAAGATATTCAACATTAGTTGAGAGAAAAGAAAGGAAGAGCCACCAATTCATTCACATAAACACCCAGAGAACTGTTTTTATATAAGTTAAGTCTGAACCACTCCTATGTACGGCTTGTGATGTTGCCAGAAATAATACCAGACTAACAAAAGCACTGTTCTCTTTAAAAAAAGTAGATGGTTTTTTTTTAAACGTCTTTTCTCGACAGACTATTAAGTGTCACTCTCAGTCGCACTACAGCTCTTCCACAATGAGAAAAATCACAGTCCATTAAGTCTTTCAAATGGCTTTACAAAAATATATATTTGAAGTGGATTTAGTGCTGGTGGAAAAGGACCAGACTGACAGGATGGAGGACGAGGTTTCTCTTTTACTCTCAAAATAGGCACTACACAAGCAGCAGAGACACAAGCTGGCTAAGGACTTTCCCTCAATGAGCCTAAATTCTCTGCCCGTGGAGACCAACCCCACAAGCCAGGGGAAAATGCAAAGGCTGAAGTCCCTTCAGACCCTGAGACTGTCACCAAGAAATACAGAAACAGCAGGTCACACACTGATGGGCTTCAGTCCCTGCCTCGCCGAGCACTTCTGCTTGTTCTCCATCAGACACATCTCTCTTCCTATCTATACACTTGGTCTTCAAAGCGAAAATTAAATCCCTATGACAGGACCACTACAAAAAAGCAAGAAAATAGCTAAGGTACAGAATGGAAAAAAAGATGAATAAAAAGGCAAGCATCAATATAAATGGGAATAAAGAAGGAAAAAAAAAAAGTCACGGGTACTAAAAAAAAAATGTTCTTTTTCGTCAGCACGGTTGCTGGAAGTTATTCCAGTTTAAGATCAGAAAGCCAGATGCTTGAGCCGTGCTACAGATGAGCTTTGGAAAGACTCCTACTGTACTCACTCAGATATTAAAAGTTAAAGTCATCTGAATAATGGGGCTTAAGATCATAAATCAAGGGGTTAAACATTCTGATTTAAAGGTTACACACAATTATATAGAGAGCTCAGAAGCTAAATGGTCGGGAAGCTCAATGCAGAACGAGACGCTAACTACGGAATAACAAAGCTACCGTATCCGTCTATTATCCAAACATTAAGGGTTTAGGCATTTAAACCTTTAAACAGATGGGATATAATCCATATGTGTGACCACATCTGAGGAAGGATTTGTGCCAAAATGGGACGGAGTTCAGAATGGCAGAACTCCTTCAGCTGGAAGAAAAATCAGTTTCCCTTCACAAGGAGAGGACTGAAAGTGTACTGTAGCGAGGGGAGCTGCAGCGAGCAGCAGGGTCACGCCAGGAGGCCAGAAACCGGGGCTTTTCAGGCACGTTCAGTGAGATTTTGTGCCCTGCGTCACTGACCTC
The DNA here is from genome assembly GCF_000690835.1 of Fulmarus glacialis. Taxonomy (NCBI): domain Eukaryota; kingdom Metazoa; phylum Chordata; class Aves; order Procellariiformes; family Procellariidae; genus Fulmarus; species Fulmarus glacialis. The sequence goes on from NW_009232899.1 coordinate 15,197, forward strand.
ACCTGTACAGCTCTGAAAAAGCAGCCGTGGTGGGCTCTGCGGTTCCCAAGGCAGCTTTGCGGACCCCGGCACACGCTGCGTCCCCACTGGTGTGCAGGGAGCCGGGATGGCGGGAGGACATCCCCTGGTCCCACCTCCACGTGCCCGGTGCTGAGCCCCCTCTTGAAACTCAACCGGCACATGACTGACGTGGGAGAGGGGAGGAGAGCATCGCCCGTCCCTCGGGGTGGGCTTCAGGGTCTGTACTGCACTTCACTCACAAAGCGTGCGGGACGCGACTCCAATTAAAGGAGGTGACTTTAGAGAGTCACTGCTTGTTTGCATCACGATAAAAGTAGTGGAGAACAGCCAGGCACGCTCCAGCGAGCAAAACTGAGCCACGGTGATCCGGTGGGTCACTGCATCTCATTTCAAAAGGAGAGCTTTTGTCGCCAATTAAAGAACATCCTCCTGCTCCTTAAGATCATATTTTGTTTGGAAAGAGGGCAGAGAAGGGGGTTAGTGATCTTTAGCCACAGTACAGAGAGTGCTGCTAATAACCCGTACCCTGTTCCCAGCGATGCCGCTGCAGCTGGCAGGGCAGCGGCCAAGTTGCAGGAACATTTTCGTGCCGACGGAGGAATCGGTCTCGTTCTGAGCTGAGTCTTTTTTGGCAGAAGGTGGAGACTCGAGCCACCAGGTCCAGTTTGCTAGGGAGTGTTTGCAGGCAGTGAATAATCAAACCCCTCAGCACAGAGGTACAGTGGAAGAAATAAGACACTCAGGAGGACACAACAAGGCTGATACACTGACATCCTCGTCGGATATGGGGGCTGGATGTTGGCTGAGCAAGCACAGCTATCTCCTCTCGGGAATGGGCACTGCCAGGTGAGGAAAGCAGTCCTCAGGGCTTGATCAGATCTGCCTCCTTTTCCTTCAGCCATCCCTCACCAGACCACATTCAAAAGCTTCCCTTACACTCATGATTTCATGCCTTTAAATGAGAAATCAGATCTTACTGGATCTGGCCAAGGCTCATTTGTGACTCTGCCATGTAGCAGAACGGAAAAAGAAAGTCCTCCCACAGCTCCTCTGGGACTTGAAATGCTCCATATAAACAACGCCCACTGCAAGGGAGGGGAGGGGAATCCTTAACAAGGAAAAACTTACCAAGGATCCCTGACAATGACCAAAGTCCCCAGAAAGGGCAGTTTTCACCCTGGAAAGGAGTCCTGGCAGCACTGGTTACTGGTGCCTTTCCCACCGCTCTCTGTGCATGCACACGTGCGTGCCAGCACGGTTCTGGGAAGGGTGGGAAAGCGCGGGCAAAAGCCGGGATCCGTGTTTATGTCTGGCAATATCCGAGCATGTACACACTCATACACACAGGTGAGAGCCTGTATCATGGGAAGCCCCAAATTTGCCAGCCCTCCCGCTGACAAAGCGCCCGGTGGGGCTCCTTCCCACTCCCCTGCCCCTCTGTGAACCGAACTCCCACGAGATGAGTGTTGGACCAGTCCAGCCCACACCTGTTTGCGCTGGTGCATCTGCCTTGGCTCCGAAGCTGTGGGGGCCCGGTACAAATAGGGACTACTCCAAACCACATGCTGAGAAAAACCATCTGTGTTTAAAACAGCTCCTTGCTGCATGTTTCTGCAGGCTGCCCCGTTCGGTTCAATAACTGGCATCCACCGAATCCACTTCTCCCAGCTCCCCTCCGCCAGATCGCTCCCATCTTCTCTCTCCCTTGTTCGTGCGCCACGTGGTGCGGTCACACCGGTTTCCTACTAGAGAAGCTATGAATGGAGCGGGCAGGGGCTGCTGTGCCTTGGGACGGGACACCTGAAGGGCAGATGTCACCCCGCGCAGGCAGGAGCAGGCAGCTGTGGCGGTACAGGCAGAGATGACTTGTTTATTGCTTCCTACATCGCCCACTGCCACGAGGTCAAGCCAAAGCAAGCAGCGACCAAGGGAACGAGCAGGGTTATTCCTGAATGAGAGCTGTTAGGCCAGCAGTTCATACGTGAGACACGTATAGCGATGCCTACGTGGTGCTCTGCAGACCCCCCAAAGCCTCATCCCACCTTCCTCTGGCTTCAGATAGCATAAGATGCCCTCGACTGGAGTAGGTGAATATGCATCGCTCGATCCAACAGGCTCAGCTGGAGACTGCTCCTGCCTGTCTAACACGAGAACTGGAATAATTACTCCTCTTTTGCGGTTGCAGAAACTGAGGCAAAGAAAAGAAAGTGACTTGTCCAAGGCCACACAGCAAGCTGCAGCCCAAGAGATAGGGATAAGCCCATAACATACTTTCTGTTCCCTTGGTTGAGATACTGCTCGGCAGCCCTCATGCAGATGGCCTTGTAACTAAGCAAACTGAGTGGGACTGAGATCTAGATTTGTTTTCCAGACTTGTCACAGATTACTCATGTGATCTTGAGAAAGTCACTTCATCTCTTTGTGGCCAAGTTCACAGTCTATGTATCCTACAGTCACATACCCAAGTCTGCATCTGTGCTTTTCTTCATATCCTTCTGAAGTTTTTTGGTCTGATCTTCCAATCTGAAAGTTGGGAGAACAAGGCAAAGTCTGAATCTTGGAAAGAAACAAACCAAAGTGTATCATACGTGCAACAAATCATTTACGGGCTGAATATGCTGGCTTCTGTTGTGAGTTAAAAATATCCAGGCAAGGCTCTATGAAGTTCAGTGCTGCTCAACCTTTTCTGGTTGTTTTCAGATGGTTTTCAACCTTTTCAAGTTGTTGATCTCTTATTCAAAGTCACATATTTTCTTAAGTCCTCACACTTACCACAAATGGTAAAGCCAAATGCTTCCAGATGATAAGTGTGAGCTTATGTGACACAGTCAGTATGGTAAAACCAATATTTGTCCTCAGAGGTGTTGAGCTGCTCAGTGACCCCACAGTTTTCTGGCAATTTTCCACTTTTACTTTAGAGCTGCCATAATCTGCAAACCTCAACCACACTGCAAATACTTCTTACGACACCTTTGAACACCCAGCCACCAGAGAAACTCTGAAGAATTAGAAATTACAGGGCAGTGAGTGATTTGCTGGGAAGAGCATAACTGGCTAAAATTTTCTGGGAAGATGCAATAAGAGGGCACAACAGAGAAGCATGCTACCGTTCCTGTTTTACCAGCGTGGTTGATACTTACTGCTGAAGCTTTCCATATTCCCTTTCAAAGTCTCTCTCCACCTGTGGAAAGAAGAGATGGAAAACAGCTCAAAGGTACCGCAGCGGAGCCTGGAGTGGCAACTACCTGTGCAGGGAAACCTGTCCTCAGGAAATGCCTACGTGAACCCAGGGAAGCATAAGCTGCAGCTGTAATGGGAGTTACGCTTCAAAAGTAAATGAAGTCTTGGGTTTTTTTCCTCCAGACTCTCTTAGAGCAAAAGACACTGCCACCAACTGCGTCAGCTCATTCCAGTGATGTGCTCCAGCACATGAATTGGAAGCTGACAGAGTAAATGGGAATGCCTTAAAAGCAGAGAGATCGCAACTTAACACACACTGACACAGGCGCCCACAGCTCAGCTCGGTGCTGGCGGGGGACGAGCCCGCTTTCTCTTCCAGAGGCACAATCGTCCCAGAAGCTGAGAGGAGTCACTTCTCCTCCAGCAGCACGCTGCAAAGGACCCCTGCGGTGGGTCTGCCCATGGCTGGCTGCCAGACCCCCACCCAGCCGCTCTCTCCTTCCCCATCCTCAACAGGATGGTTTTTCTCCCCCCAAGCCCCTCAAGCCATTACTGAGCCCTCCAGTCTCCATACTGTTTGCCCCCTCGATATGCTCCTTATTCCTGCAATAGCTCCCTCCGATGAAATACTTCAGCTGGAGCAGCGGTCCAAGCGGACTGCGGCACCTCGCAAAGGGAGGAGAAACCTGTGCTGGCGAAGAGCGCAGAGCTAAAGAACAGCCTTCTCCCGATGCTACATCAATGACTGCTTCCTCCTACTTGCTATCTGGCAGCAAATCTCCAGTGATACAAGATATTTTAAGGAACTTTCCTTCCATGCTGACTGTTTTAACACACACTTAAACATTCATTCCACACCTCGTCGACCAAATAAGCAAATGGATTTCAGTTGACCAGCCAAGAGCAAATACATACGCTTTTGTTGTCATGGGATCAAAACTGGGTTCATTTGTGTTGTCAAGCTACCATGCTATTAAGGAAATGCTAAGTGTTGCAAGCAGCCAGGACTAGAAGGATCCAAAGGTTTGTTCCAAATCTTCATGCTGTCCTCGGGATTTCAAACCAGGCTCGATGTAACAGCATTATGTGAAACCACAACACTTAATAGGGACATTTGTTTTTCAATCAAAATTGCTATTAAAAGACCAATATTTTAAGATGGAGCCCAGTAATCCCAGTTTTCTTGAAACCTCCTTTTCTAAATATCTTTTTGGTCTGGGTCTGCACCTTCAGATACTCCACAGCGACACAACCAGCCCGATCTGAAGGCAGCCGGTGACCCACGCGGCGAGCGTGCCGAATTTCAGCCCCATCCCCAGTGGACAGCTGTCCACACCATCAGCTCCCACCATCCGGGGGATGCATGCTGGCTCTCCCTGTCGATAAAAAACCTCCACCGAGCTCCAACTCCCTTTCGTGCTGCTAAAAATGGTCGCTGGAGAACAGGCATGGAGCAGTGTGGGGGCAGCTCACACGACTTCTGCCTGGTTCACAGTTCTGCAGAAATCCGCAGCAGCTGGTGCCTGGAGGTCAGGTAACCAGCACATAGTAAAAATCACCCTCGATTTCTATGGCTGTTCCGGCTGCTAAAATAACCAGGGAGTATTGCACTCTATTTATATGCCTTATGTGTGAATTGTTTTGGTTGCAAACCAGAGAGGGTCGGGCACGACTCAAAAATATGTCCTTTGAGGGCTGGTGGTACCCTTCCCCTGGCATGGAGCTCCAGCCCTCTCCACGTTCGGGATGCTCTTCCTTGTGTCTGCTCAGCAATCAGTCCCTCCAAGAACCGGAGGGTTTGGACATGAAATGAAACTACCTGCAAAGATCCACGGTATCTGCCCCTTCCCTTTTGCTGTTCGATTCCCCCATTACTGGGCAATGAGCGGAGACGAGCAAAAGGCATCGTCAGCTAATGGATACAAAGGCAAAACTACCCCAAAACTGCGAACCTCCGGGTGATGCGAACCCCCAGATCTTCCAGGGCTTCCAAGCTACCCCGAAACACCCAACCCCGGTTAGCCTGTGCACTTTCTACGTATGATCGAAGTGAATCTACAAGGTGGCACTTCAGCTGCCCGGCCTGACTCACATCTCCAGTGCCATCTATGCAGAGACAGCTGCCCAAGGATTGCTCTTATTTTTCACGCCCACAGTAGCAACTGGCTACCAGCGATCACAGTCTGCAGGCTCATGTAGCCTTCCCAGTCATCGCTGCTCTCGTTTGCATCGCAGGAGCCCAGATATACGACGCGAGCAGCGAGGAGCAGGGCCCCCCATGCACTAGCCAGAGAAGACCCGCTCTCACGTGCTCCCACCGTGCAGATTTACAGGCGGCAGCGACCGGCAGATCAGAGGCATGCAAGGAGGACAAGCTGAGAGCAAGCCAAGCGCATTTTGCAGAGTACACAGTAATTCCCGTTCCCAGTAGCGATCATCAATGGCCACACATAGCCGACACTTTCGGCAAAAGGCTATGGATAGGATTATCACGTTAAAAGCAACGAGAACAAGAAGTACAGGCAAGAAAATTACAATATCCTGAAGGGAAGTTTCTGTAATATTAAAATAATCCCACTTCTCTGCAGCTTCCTTCTGAAAACTCAAAATCAAAACGTGTTTCTGTATTGAACGCTTTTTCTTCTAGGCATACGGGCTAGTTAATGCAAGATTGCTCGTCTCTGGGTTTTTATTTAAATCTACATAAAGAACGACAAGTTCTGAGAAGCATTGAAATAAAACAACGTTCTTTTTCACCCAGTTATTTTTGTTTGCAAACACTGGGTCTTCCACCTGTGATAACATCCCTCCTGCTTTAAGGGCAATATCATAATCGACACCACGGTTACAAGGCAATGAAGCAAGACCAATGCCAACACTACAAAGAGATGGAAATAAGGGACTGTGATGAACCTTCTTATTCCCCTGAGGTTAATTTCTTTTCCTGGAGGAGGAGGACTAGCTGATTTCTACATGTTCCAGTGGTCTCAGCCTCTTCCTCCCTGCTCCTCTCCAAAAAAAAAAGAAACCCAGATAATTAGGCCAGAAATTCTGCTATAAGCTGGAACTTCTGCTGAGCTTTTGCCATCCCATCGAGCAAGAGGAGATTCAAGGCAAGTAATGTGGGCAAATATTTGCTCTGCGTCCGACAGCGGAGCCCTGAGCCAAAGCAACGCTGCAGGGTGCAGGGGTATCTGGGACTTCACAGGCTTCACCACCCAGCAAGCTCTCCAAACCCCCATCTAGCAAGAAAGCTTTCAAGAAAGGCTGCCTAGGTGGCACGCTGAAAGGGAAAAAGGATGTACCTCCGAACCACAGGGACCGCTTACATCCCGGTGAAGATCGAAGGAAGAGAGTGAAAACGAGTAAAATTCTTTAACCGGCGTCACTCGATTTCACCCCACCATTTCTGTGACATTTACTGCGTTAGTTTGGGATTTCCAGCTCGCTGGTGGAGCCCAATGGAAAGGCGCTGACGACCGGCAGCTGCAGTGGAATCCTCCTGCTCATGGAGCTCCTCCGTCCGACATCCCTGGGGAAGGCAGAGCTGCTGGGATGAGTCAAGGAAGGGAGGCTTGGCAGGCGTGTGGGCCCACAGCTCAGGTCTCCGCTCCCTGCCAAGCTGACTCACCCAAGGTTAGCCAGCGAGGAGGAGGAAGACAAGCCATCTGAGTCAGCCCAGGCCAGAGCACTGCCGAGGGAGGGAGGGAGGGAGGGAGGAAGGGGTAAAACCCGGGTGACGTGAAGGGGCTGTGTTGCCCCATCCCAAGAGGGGATGAGAGCTGGCTGGCTCTCCCAGCTTCCGATCCGGCTCCGTGCCCCATGGGGACGTGTGGCCGGCTCTTCTTCCCGGCTACCTGCCGGCTCGGATAACCCAAGCCCCGGTGAAGAGCAGGGTACAACCTTGGGTTGACACAGATGAACTTCAGCAAGCTGGAGCTGCAAGAGAGCTCCGAAAACAACCGCAGCTCTGGTTCCAGCGTAACCTCTGCTCGGACTGAAGTTGTCCTGAGGGAGGGAAGAACATCTCTGCCATAAGAGACTTCATCGCTGCACTGGATTTGAGCAATAAACGTTCTGCAGAGAGATATAATTCTAACGGGTTTAACTTCTACCACTGGGCATTAGTTTAATTGGGCTGTGTTACTGTGTCCTCCGTGGCTCCGCTGACAGCAGGTCCTCTCTGCGCATTAGATCCTCCCACCCGGCTCCTGGCCTCTCGGCGAGCCCGGTGACAGCTGCTCTTTTCAGGGGAGAGCAGGGGAGAGATTATGCTGTCTGGAATTGGATTTGCCCAGGTTAAGGTGGAAACAAAGCAGAGGCATGTCTGGGGGGGCGGGAGATCACTTCGGTTCACCAGCCGATATATCCTACGGGGTTTTCCTTCTACCTGAAGAGTTAAACTGTGGCTGACACCATGCCCTTCTTCAAAGCATCAGAAGCGAGTGGGCATAGGGAGTCATGACTAATTCCCTCTGCAGCCTAGGCAAATTGCTTTTCAGTACTACTGCAGGCCTAGATTTGACACCAGCCCCAGCATCATTTCATCAAGAAAAGAAAAAAGGCTTGCTGGCGAGCTAAGCCTCTCTCGGCAAAGCGATTCTCCCCTCTCCTGCACTCGAGTTACATGCCTCATGGAGAGCCAAATAAGTGAGATCCTAACAAATGCTTTTTTTTTTTTTCTCCCCCCCTCCTCTTTTGTGGTCCAATCTCTGTGAGTGGGAGATCCTCTACCCACAACCACTTCCCTTCTGATCGGCTTGGGATGCAGCCCTGGAGATGCCACACCTTCCCACTTCCTGCAGCGGGCTCCGGAGCCCAACATCTGGAATATCACAGACCTCGGCTGCTACCGCTGTTCCCAAAAGCCCGCACAGATGGAGCATCTCAGCCTGCAACTGGGAGGCAAAGTTGGGGGCCTCGAGCTCACTAAAGCTACAAAGCAGCCCCATCACTTCCACACCACGACGCTGAACGCCTCACTCCCAGGGGAGATCGGTGGTTTCCTGCCATTTGTTCTTCTTTGAAGAGTTGCACTTTACACTTACTGTGAGGTTGCAAGGCTTTGGGCTTCCTGTTTTCTGCTTTCCACGTATCTGCTGCCTGGAGAGTATCATCATCATCAACACACGGCAAGTGGAAGCCATTTAAAAATCGGCATCTGACTCTGAGCTACCGAGTCGTTGACACAAAAACTTGTTGTTCTTCTTGGGGGAGCCGCGGAAGAGGGGGAAGGAAGGAAGGAAGGAAAGGGAAATGGCCTGGAAACACTCATGCTGCTGAATGAACCTCTGCCTGCCGGATATTCTGAGCTGTTCTATTTAATACACACACACATACATAAGCAATGCCTGCCAACTGCCTCAGCACATACCAGCAGCTCAGGGAAGGCAAGCTCTCAAAGGTGCAACAGTTCGTCTGCACGGAGCCCAGGCTCGGGCCGCAGCTCGGGGACAGCTGATTTCAGCAGCAATGGAGCACGGCACAGGGGAGACAAGGTCTTTCAGACAAACCTCTCGCAACAGCAAACACAGCAGGAGCAGAGGGAAATCAGCAAGCGCTGGCAAGAGAAAAAGATATAGTCAACTTGGATGTGAGAACGGCCGGGATAGAGACATCCAAGACATCTGGCCAAGACACCCAGAGCTGCAGAGCAGTTGGTTCTTGCAACAGCCTGGAAGGACACCGGCGTTGGAAACACCGGGAAAGAGGACGAGAGGCAAAATCTTGTGGAGCAAGGCAACGTGGGGTCTCCTGAAACAAATGGGAATGGGTGTGAAGACCTGAGGCTGGTGGACTGCCTTTCCTGGGGGACCGCAGACAGCAGCACCTTCCGCCGGCTGGTCGCCAGCCCCTGGAAAAAGGGCAGCTGAAGAGATGCAAAAACCATTGAGGGATTTTATCAGTCCTTGTCTTCATCGCCTGCTTGGCTTAAATTTTGTACTGACAGTTTGGAGCCGTTACAGAAAATTGCTGTTCTACGGCAGCAGACAACTACCAAATCCTTTAAAATAAAACCTGTCAATCAAGCCACAAAGGGAGTGGCAGAATTAGCCCTCTGCCTCCGGGGGAAAATGTCATGTCCCAAGGAGAAACTGCCCCATAAACACGAGTGCCCACGCATCCTGAGGAATTAGCCATGATGAGTGTCCCAGAGAGGAAGGATCAGAGATGTTAGTCTGTTCAAAGGATTAGGTCATCAATGCCGTTATAAAGACAAGGTCTCCACCGTGCTCGCTGTCGGGACACTTATTTTAGAGCAGGTATGCAGGTTAGTTTTCAGGGACAGCTACTGTGAGGTCCCACAGCTTTTTTTGCACGGGACAAAGGCAAAGACCATCTGCTTAAGAAGGGAAAATACCACAGCCAGCTGCAAGCAACAGCACTTGGGATAGGAGTCTCAAATACATGAGAATACAAAATGCTTTTTTAATTTGCTTTTAAAGCAAATGCTGTGCAGCACAAATTAATTCACGCCCGAGCACTAAGCATCTCAGCTTATAAGCCTTTCTTTGGAAACAGTTATATTCAGCGATCTGAACCACTCCTCCTCCTCCATC
>NW_009232899.1:24968-34849 GCF_000690835.1 Fulmarus glacialis
TCAGAAAGGATGAACAAGCAAGCCATTGCTGAAAGAAGGAAGGAAGGAAGGAAGCCCGTTCAGCCATCTCCGAGGAAAACTGTGCCAGACCAAAAGAGCTCTTCCCCTCAACGCCGCCCCCCCCCCCCAAAACAAAACAAAAAAAAAAGAAACAGATCCCAAACCAAAATACTCTCCCTGGTTGGGGCTCCCCCTCACTCCTCGCACGAGGAACCGAGCGCTGGTCACACGCGGCAACAGGTTCTGCTCGCTCACATCTCCCTCCCACGCGCGCGCACACGCACACGCTCGCAAAATGGGACGAGTCAAAGTGCCGGCTTGACTCATCAGCCACATGATCAAAGGCTGGATCTAAAAAGGGGGAACTGGTTTACTCACTGTCTTGGGTACAATCTGTTTCTTGGGCTGCCCGATCTTGAACGGTATCCTGGAAAAGAGAGAAGAGGGAACGTGTAAGCAAGCGACGCTGGCCTCAAACAGCCCAGCCCCACGGGTCTCCTCCTCGGTGATGGGTTTTGGGGTGAGCAGGGCTTGTCCCGGGGCAGCAGCACCCCTTTTCGTGCAGCGTGCTTCCTCTCCGAGAGCAGGTGTCTCCCCCGAGGTCAGCATCTCCACCTCCGGCCACAGCACACCCCTTTCCCCCCGTCCTGCCGTCCTAGTAAGGCAAATAAATGCAATGGATGCTCCAGGCATTCCTCGGCAAAATAAACATCTGAAGAACCAGCTATGTTTAAAAACAAATCGGAAGGGGAGGAAAAAAAAATAAAAATAAAAAACCAAACCCTGTAAATATTTAGAAAGAGGATATTAAAAAAAGTAACAACTCGAGTGTCTGGAGCTGTGAGCAGCTTCAAAGGATTTCTCTGATACAACAGCTGTAGGAGCGGCTCACCTGCCGGCAGAACAGCCTTCATTCTTAAAATCTTTAATATGGTTGCTAGTAAAATCTGGGTTACCTGAATGATTTTCCCCACGCGAGCTAGCTCAAAGGTGAAGAGTACTCAAAATAAATTACGCAACATATGTAAGGGTGGCTGGGTCAGACGGTTACAGCCACGCAGCCATCCTGAAAATAACTGGATTTGTTTCACCTATCAGTACAATAACAATCCAGGAATTCAACTGCTGTTTTCAACGTATTTAATTAAGTTAAAGAGGTGCTGCTTCATTAAAGCATCTCACCCAAAATCTCCCAACGCTTTCTGCATCATACTGCTTTAACAAAAAAGAAAAAAACTGGTCCCATAATGAAATGCAAGTATCTTTTCCCAGAGATGCCTCACCTAGAGCATGCCTATAGCTCAGCCGCATTGGCACCCCATCCCAAATCCGCACCAGGCGCTTCTTGGGAAGGTGCCGAGTCCCCTCTCGGACCAGTCCAAATTCTCACACTGCTACCCGAAGTCTAAGCTAATAACATGCATTTTAGGACTCTGGCTTGGCCACTGGTCACCCTGCCTCCCAAGCTGGCTTTTCTCACTGCTGGGCAGCAAACGCATGGCTGGTTCTCCATTTGCTTCTCATCAGCTTTACTTAAAAGTTCCCCTGCACCGGCGCTGCTATAACACTGCTCGATCGGACAACTGGAACCCCAGAAAACATTTTTATTAGCGTAATGTGCTGTAAAACACAGCTATGAGCAATGCCATGCGATGGAAGAAAGTGCTTGCGACGAAGCGACACGCCATCCACGCGGACGAAGCAAAACCAAGATTATCCGACAACCTGATCCCTCCCGGCCTCCCTTCTGCCCATCTTTGCCGCTGTTTTCAAACCAACGGTGTAATTAGCCTCCGGTAATAAACCGGGGCTGCAACCCGTCCGTACCTCCTGAGCGGCTCAGGGAGCACAAGCCAACCTGAGTCACCAGGTTTAAATTTAAATTTTTCTGGAGAACTTCCTGTTTATGGTTCTCCGGTTGGACTGATATAATTTTAGGTTGTTAACCCTTTCCAGCTCCTGTGGCAGGCCCGGCAGCCGTGAATCACACTTCTTTTATAAACAAACACTTGTCTGGTGTATAATTACCCTGTCAATAACTGGGTGTGTGGTGCCTTACAGGAAGAAAGCAAAAAAATAAGGATTTTTTCTTTGTGTTTTCCTACATGGGTCAAATATAAACTAAAATGAGGCACTTCCCTTACTCTCGCAGGCACAGGCTGTCCCATCCGCAGCCAGGTGCCGTCACTCGATGTTTTTGGAAGTGATGGCATCAACCTATCTTGGTGGAAGGAAGAGAAAAAGATGTGGTCTTTACCCAGGGGAGTGAGTTACCCCAAGAAAAACCAGCTTGCACGACGAGCCATGGTGGCTGCTGGGCAATCTCCGGCAGCGCGGGAGCAAGCACAGGGTTCAAGCTGGAGCTAGGCTGGTTCCTAGTGGGAAAGCACAATTAAAAGGGCGATTAAAGCATTACCTGCGCACAACCTCCCCCTCTCCCTTGTCTGGCTAACCCTGCCAACGCGGGTTATTTAGAGAAGCAATCCCGACAGTCGTTGTCCGCTGGTAAGCTGGGTTAAATCAAGGCAGTTCTGGTAATAAAAGAGGGATGCGGGAAAAGGGCAGGGCACAGCCGTGAATCAGCATCGGCCGGGTGCGACCGAGCTGGCAGCGCAGGCAGCAGCCGAGGGGAAGGCAGCGGGGAGCACAGGGGGTCCCGTTCCGTCCCCCATCTCCGCCGCACCGTGGAGAGGGAAAGGAAAAAAAATCCCAGCTACTTTCTTCCAGAACAAAAGCAAGTCACTGGAGCGCTTCACAACCCTGCAAATACACTTTGAAGCAGTAAATATCCCTATTAGCATCGTGATGCCAGTTGGCTAATTACGTCTATCTCGGTAAAACCTCTAAAAAATAACCCCGTGCAAGTAATGTCTATTCACCAATTTTTTTTTTTTGTTGTTGCTATTTTACAATTTGAGATAATCTTCGTGGTTTCTGAATCTTTGCCTTTTGGTTCTGTTAGAGGGGGAAAAAAAAAGATGCATAAGCAGGAGCAAAAGCAGTAAGGAAGAAAAGAAGATGAGAGGTACGGATCTTATCTGAGCTTTTAAAACAAATAGATAGACCCTGCGCTTCGAAACGCGACAGCAAGCTGCTGCTGGCACCAAGAATTTTTGCCCCTACGTAAGTCGGCATCCCAGCCTGCGAAATGGGGGAGGACAACATGTACCTGATACAGCAACGTTACAACCATTTGCTGAAAAATTAAGAGCCGCTAAGTGTTTTATTCTGTTTAGAAAATGTATGATGGGCATAATGCAAACAAGTTGGAGAGAGATGGGTGGGTATCTTTTACTGCCGCGGATTACCGGCGTGGCACGGTTACCAGCTGAGCACGGGTCTATATACACCGAAGGAAAACCAGAATCGGTGCATTTTTTTGATCTCTCATTTCTGCTGAGCGAGAGAAAGCTGGGGTTGTGTTTGGGGTGTGAAATCCCTTGAAATCCTGTTCCTGAAGAGTGCGAGCTCTCTGAGTCACAGCCGGAGCATTCCCACCCCGGTCCCCCTGTGCCGCAGGGCTGGGGGAGCATCCCGGCCCCTGGCCCGCACAACCCCCCACCGCCCCGGGGAGGTCCCGGGAGTTTGGGAAAGCGGTGGGGTTCAGCTGGGAGGGAGGAGGGCGAAGCACTGCAGGGAGGGGGTGGGAAGAGCTTAAAGTAGGAAAAAAAGTGTGGGTGGAGAGAATCCTGCAAGCTTCTACTCGGGGATGCTCAGGAACCCCAGGGAGGGGAAGGTGGGAGAAGCTGTGGCTAATTTTCTCTGAAGTTTCCCCAGCAATGTCATATATTTACTTGGCTTTTCCATGTGCAAACCCAGGGCCACACACCAAAGCAGCTAATTCTCCTCTGGATGCACAGGAGAGTTGCAAACAAACCTCGCAGGCAGGGGGGGAATGCAGCTCAATGAGGTCTGCAGGGAGCTGGAGTTTAAAACATGTAGCTCCCCCTCCCACTCTCCGCCAGTCCCCTGAAACGAAGGCACGCAGGAATTGCCAGCGTGAATCAGACTAAATCATTGCTAATTTACGGAGGCGATGGTCCTTTCGCCGCGTTGGACCAAGCAGGACATCAAACCTTGGCACCATCCCCGGCCCGGAGCAGGCGGCGGGGAGGCTGGGGAGCCCGGCCGGCGTTCGGAGCGTGCGCAGGGGATAAATAATCGGTGGACGCAACCCTTTCCCCCATAGCACCTTTCATCTGAACATCGCTTTGCAACCCCTAATCAGGCCCCAGAAGACTCCTCGCAGATAAGCAAGGGATAAGCACGAAGCATTTTCACCCACAGCTGATAAGCCGCTGCCCCTGGGGATGCTGAGCTCAGCCGCTCACTGCCAAACCAGGGGCTGGGGAGGGAAGGAAGGATGGACAGACGGACGGACAAGCAGCACGAGAGGGCAAGGGCAGGGAGAGCTGAGGCCGGGGCAACGTGCTCGCTCACACCACGTTCCAGAGATTAATTACCCAGACACTTGGGAAAAGTGACGCCGAGTCTCTGGCGACCATGCACCATCCAAACCAGTATTTCTGCCACAGGCGGTGGTGGGCACGGGCGGCGTTTGCCAGGGACCCGCAGGTCTAAACGTGGTATAAAGCGGTGGTAACGACCCGTTTTTATTGGTAACACCACCACCGTCAGACCACCAACTAAATTCATGTTTTGTGAAAAGCGCCCGCTTCCCGTGGAAAGTTTCAGGACTTTTTTTTTTTTTTTTCCAAACGAAACCCCAAGCGCCAGCAAGCCAGCGCAGCCTGGATTTCTGCCAGAGCTTTTCACTCTTTGAATTTCCACCAAAAATCTCAATTCTTTCACCAGAAAGAAACCTCTCCCTGCCTGCAGTCAGGAGGACAACACCCAGCCCCCTGCACTGCAAGGGGTGACCCCAACCCACCGAGGCCGATCTTCTCAAAGATTTTGGCACGTGGCGTGCCGAGGGCTTCTACAAAACCATCCATTTATACCTGATCCTCCCTGAAGCCAAAAACTGGCCCAAAGCTACCCCAGAAACTCTCCCTGCGACAGTCAGGGGCCCTTCCCTTCGCCCGGGCTGTGCCAAGCTCCAGTGTCGGAAGAGGACTCGGCTCGAGGTGTCATTGCAGCCAGGAGACCTGCCTGTTCACGGGACTAGCTGCTATCCGGGAGAGATCAAAGCGCTTCTGCAAACATCAACAGGAAGGTCGGGAGCATCCAAGGAAGGATGGGGACGGGGAGATAATAACTTCCACTTTCTCATTGCCGTTATCAAGTGAATTGGAGTGAGCATCTCCATGGCCGGAGGGTGCTTCTCCTCCCCATGCCGTGCCTTCTGCACTCACGTAAGCATCGCTACAAGACGTCGGTGTTAGGAAAGGAGCTTTCTGTGATGTGATATGGGAAAGCCAGAGAACCCTGGAAGTTCAAGGGCAGCTGTGACCACCATCAGTAGCTGCTGAAACAGGACTAACTATCTCATTAGTGTTCCCGAGCCCTAACAAGTGCTGAAAGCAGCCTGCACAGGACCCGAGGAGAGGCAAGGTGGCAAAGGCTGGCAGGACACGCGCTGCTGCGCACCAACAAAACCAACCCTGGGCACCTGGACCACAGGTCTCACGACCTTGGGCCTCCTAAAAAAAATCATCAAAAGCTGCAAATCTGTGGCCGTGCAGGCTACCTCGGAGCCAGGGGGGGATCCCAGCCCTGCCCAGGTGAGAAAGGCACGAAGGCAAACGCGGGTTAGACATTAATCTCGAGCATCGCTCCGGATGCCTCGCTGTACTACATCGTGTCCATGGAAACTGCATGCACCGTCCCACCCCGCTCCCCCCTGCCTCGCAGGAACTCATAGCAACCGCTCCAAACACAGCGCGAAGGCAAAAAAAGGAAAAAATTATTCAAACGGATCACAAACAGCTTATGTCGAGGGAGACTCTGCGCCAAATTCTGGTTTGGGTTTTCTCTTCGATGGAGACGAGAGGGGAGGTCACGGGGGGGCAAGAGGCAGGGAGAGGAGCGATGCGGGGCTACGGTCCCTCGGAAATAAATGCATCCATCACCGCAGGCATGCGCTCCCACCCGCATTTCAACCCCTTCCCTATGAACTTGTAGGCATTAAGCCACAAATGGATGTCAGAGCGAGCCCCTGCAGCAGGGGAGAAGGAAAAAAGAAGATGTAAACATGCATTTTATGTTGGTTTAGGTCAGCCCGAGGAAACAAGGCACCTTCCCCAACTTCGGAAGGGGAGAGGTGTGCCCGCAGACGGCGAGCTCTTCAGAGCAGGGGCTGCTCGTATCTCTGCATCTTGCACAGAGCCAAGCGCGGTGTCAGTGTTAAGCAAATCAAAAATAATGTCAGAATCTACTCTCCCACCCATTCCAAGATGAGCATGAAAAAATAATGATATTTTACTCACCCATCAAAAGAAAATTACTCACGCCAGGCGCGTGGGCGAGCAGAATTTTGCAAGGCTGTTTTAGGCCCTGACTATGCTACAAAAATATCCATTTTAAGCATGGTTGTGAAACACGGTTGTGGCTCAACTATAACACTGTTTTTTAGCTACCTGTACAAAGAAGGCGGAAAAAATAATAATTAAGAAATAACCACGTGCTAATCGCGCTCCGAGGACCGCGCCGGGCGCTGCGATCTCCCACTGTGGCAGAGGACGTGGCACGTGGCTCTTGCCGGCTGCTCCACCCCGCGAGATGCTGCGGCGAGCCGAGGTGCGGTTGCTGCCCGGCTTGCAAAGGGCACGCCGGCGTTTCGGTTTCGCTGCAGTAATACCTCTGGGATGTGCAAACCGCCTTGCACGGGTGCTACACGCGGCAGCGCCGTGCAGGGAGGTGTTTGGGAGCTGCGCGCACCTCGCTCACCGCTTTGGTATCCAGTTGCTTCATCCAATTTAATTTTATCCCGTGCTCATCTCCGAATCCCAGTTTCATTGAAACCCGGAGAGAAGGGGGAGCGTTGCCATTGACCACGAGGGGACTGCGATTTGGGCTCCGAAAAATATCAATATTGATTCACTGGAAAGAAAACATCGCCTTGGTCTGTGTTTGCATCGCACCTGCCCAACGTGGCCACAGCACAGCTCCAAAACATGGAAAATAAAATGAATAACCAACAAACCTACTCTTACGCTACAACCCAGCTATGCCTGCCACCTCCCCGCACTCTCCTCTTCCCTTGCGAGCAGGCGCAAATCCAGCCAGCCAACCGTCCTTTCTGAGACAGGCAGCTCCTCTTCTTCACCTCCATCCCCAAATACTTCAGAAAACACATTAACTCTGGATTGCATCTGATAAGGATCTGGGGAGTTAAATATCGCATAACCATGCAGTTCCACTCCTGATTTTAAATCGATGCCAGCTCCTTAGTCCACTTAGCGAGAGCTCCCTGCCAAGAGGCATATGGTTTAGCAGTCCGGCAACGGCAACCCCCCATGCAGACCAATAATACGCTGCAGTGCAACAAGAAAACACGTGCTTCGCACTGCCTCACTATCAACATTTGCTTAACATATTTCTTCTCCCAGTAAATACCAGCTGTTGCAGCGGTGCCGAGAGCACTCGGATAGCGAGCTGTCACACTACTAAAACCCCCTTCCCGTTTGTAGAAGCAACTGCAGGAGCTGCGAAACCAAAAGAGGAGGTATTTGGGAGTCTGGTTACAAGTTGCAACAGCATTTGGTTTTACGTGGTTTCACGACCCTTAAAAACCCTTTAGATGGTCACAAATTAGACGCTTGCGGCAATTGAGGACGATGATACAGTAAAAGCCATCACTCCATTTCTCTTTATTTTTTTAAAAGGAGTGATGGCCAAGGTAATCACGGGAGTATTTTCCCCTCTCTCCTCCAAAACACAGGGCCACAGGTGAGTGGTGAGGAAGAGGGGGATGCGGACGCATTCAAGAGACCCCAATCCACGGCGTAAAACCTAAAGGAAGCCACCAAGCTCCGCCGAGATTTGGAAAACATCTCATCTGCCCGTGCAAGGCTGTTTCCCAAAACAAGCCTACTCCTGCTCTAAATAAAGCTTGGCCTAGAAAGACAGCACTGCCTAGTTGCCTAGGTGCAGGAATTGAGAATTTGGGGGTTTAATCCAGCTTCTGTCACCAGCGGGTTACTCTTTACTCTCTGGAGCAAAGTTTTCCCATGTTGGTACAACAGGCATTGCTGTGTTCCCAGTCCTGATGCAGCGCAGAGAGCCCCGACCGGCCAAGCGCTCACAAAGAGCGAGGGAAAGCAAAGGATTAACCACGCGCAATTCAACAAGGCTGAATTCAACGCACAATTCAAACCATCCCGCTTGCAAACAGCCTCTTTGCCCTTTAATCTCTAGGGATCTCTCACAGGCCTTCGCAAAAAATTAATTAAGGTAACGAGCGTACAGAAGCAAAACTGGAGGCAGAGTTATGTTCCGCTTCCCCAGCTGAGGATGAAGCTCCATCCTCTTGATCGGCTGACCTCTGCAAAAAGAGTTGTTAATCAACGCTGCCCCGGGTCCAACGGTGCCCATTGCCGCAGAGGGACACACGCGCAAACTAAGCAAACATGCACAAAGCAACCTCCCCCCGCCGGGCTGGAACAAAGCTCGCTGCCTCCGCGGGGTCGGCAGAGCAGCGGCATCGGGGCCGGACACGTTTTACTCTGACGTTTGAGGAGCAGAGCACGACCCCGGCACAATCGGCTCCCCCCGCTGCGGCGGCAAGGCGGACGTCACACCGCGCCCGTCCCTGCCAGCCGGGCGCTGAACTCCGGCCCCCCCCGTGAATAGGGCGATTCATCCGGGGCGGGCGGCTGCGTGAATTATCAGCCAGGAGGGTTGGCAGGGCCGGCCGGCCGGCGAGGCCGAACTGAGAGCGATTGTGTCTCTGACACGCTGCCGAAGCCCCGCAGGGTCCGAGCCCCTCGCGTTCACGCGTAAGCGGAGCCACGACACGCCGAAGGACTGACGCTGCTGGAGAAGAAAGAGGAGACTCAGATTTCGGCGGAGTCCCGAGTCCCGTCCCGCCCCCCTCCTTCCAGCAATGACCTTTTATTCCTCCCCAGCAAAAGGCGAAAACACCCGATCTCTCAGCAAAAGCCACGTGTATTGTAGGGAAGCCACCAGATGCCATAAGCCTCAGTCCCCAGGCGAGGTCCCCGGGAGCAGCGTGGCCTGACAGACACTGGAAAGCGCAGAGGGGAAGCGTTGCCGCTCTGCACCCGAATTACTCCACATCCAGGGAATATCTATTTCTTAGTTTTTGGCTCTGTGGCTCCTCCCAGACCAAGAGAGCGGAGCAGGTCTCTTCCACCGGCCGAGCTTTCCGAAAGCAGCCCCCGGGCCACGGTGCCCGAGACCCTCGTTAACCAACGCTGTCTATAATCATGGCCGCTCTGAGATGAGTAAAGCAGAACAAAAATGAACCCGGTGGATAAGTGTGTATTTTTAACCAAAAGGCCCCATTTTAATAGCTACCTGTGTTCACGTCATTATATTGTTGAAGTATGTTTCCAGACCACAACTTCCCCCACTCCCAACCCAAAAAAATCTTCAATTTTCATCACGTGCCTGCCCTGGCAAACTCAACCTGAGACTGCCAGGCACGGGGAAAGCCTTTTTCTCCTTAAACCATCACAACCTTCAGCTCTCATAACGGTGCTGGCTTGACGTGACTATCCGGGATGAGAAATTGCACACGACAGTCAAGATTAATTTCTAATATAATTAGTTTAAATAAGCGGTGGGGAGACGCGCAGAAGCAGCACACCGAAGGCGCCGCGGTATCCGAACTGAGCTTTTCACAAGTCTGATTCAAACACACATGGGAACTTTTTTTTTTTTTTAAAAAAAAAGGTTTTACTTTAATGGAGTCGAAGGCAGTTTTACAGCGTTTCAGACTCACGGACCCGCTGGGG
>NW_009232900.1:0-511 GCF_000690835.1 Fulmarus glacialis
GCCCGGGGGGACGGCTGTGTTTTGGTGTTAACTCGTCTGCCTCCTCTCGCAGCCCCGTGGGGATGGGTGCTCGGTGAGCACCCCATGACCTGCCCCCAGGGACCAGGCTGCGACATCGCTGGGGTGGCCTGAGAGGAGGGGGTGGCTGTACTTTGGGACGGAGACCTGTCCCGTGCCTGTAGGATGCTGAGACCATGGACCCTGGTAGGGATGAGGCGCCAAGCGAGGATCGGCTCCCTGCCGTGTCCGGGGGTCCCATGGCCACCCCGGGACGGGACCCCGCTTGAGCCTGTGCCACTCTCCAGGACACTGAGCGGGCAGAGCCCGGTGTGGGTTTGAGTCCCCCTGACAGCCCCTGGGCTCCTCTCACCCCCTCTCTCAGGGCTGGGGACACATCCCCTTCGGCGGGGACGGTTTCCTATGGGGTTTCTTTGTGTGCCAGCAACCCCAACGTGTGGGTGCCCTTTGCCATTCCTACGGCCGTGCCATAGCACAGATGCCTGGCGGGGGG
>NW_009232900.1:682-4401 GCF_000690835.1 Fulmarus glacialis
ATCGCATGGCCACGCTCATATTTAAACACCAAGTAAACATGTTATGCGGCAAATAAGCCCCGAGCGGCTGGAACAAAGGCAGCAGCTCGCCCACAGCGTTAGCCCCCATAGCCAAAATAATGAAGCATCCCCCCATCCCCAGGCCTTGTGCAATGAGGGGACAGGCGGGAAGGGACCGGAGGGACCTGTCAGCCCCAAATGAGGTTGCCCTCCCAGCCCCCAGGTAGCCTCATTGCTTCGCAGCGGACGCGCGGGGCTCTTTCTCGCCAGCCGAGGGGAGAGGAGGGTATTTCAGGCCCTCCGCTCCCTGTGCCTGTGCCCCGCGTCGTTCCTTTAATTACAGGTTTTCAGCCGCAGACCGTTGGGCACGGATCGGTGGGGGGATCGGTTCCCAAACCCTGTCATTTAGCCTCGTCAGAGTGCCTCTTCAAAGAGGGGAATCTAGAAATTTTCTCCGCAAGGTGCGGAGTGGACTGTCTCGGCCCCAGCATGAATATAATGACAGATGCATTTTACAGCAAGCTGGGACTGAATGCGCTCGACCACAGCTCCTTCTGTCAGCCAAATCATTATTTTTTGTCATTTGCTGACAGTTTTGGTCTCATTTGTTTCTCTCTCTTTTTCTGCTTTTCCCCCTGCCTGGAAAAATGGCTAGGTATCTATGAGACCCCAGCGGGAACGATCCTATACCATGCGCATTTAGATATCGAGGCCTTCACCATGGACCGGGAAGTACGGAAAATCAAGCAGGGGCTCGCCTTGAAATTCTCCGAGCTGGTGTACAACGGTACGTACGGTCCTTTGGCCTGGCCCTGCTGCCGCAGCATCCTCCCAGCCCTCCTCATCCTCCTCCCTCGTTGCTACTGGAGGCTGCAGGTACATGCGCTCAGGGCTGTAAAATTCAGGTGTGGATTTTGAGGCTACTCACAGGGGAAAAGATGGGTTTGCTCGTGCCGAAGGCTGAGCTCGACCCTGCACTCTGCCTGCTTTCATGCCGGAGGGGCTCCACGCCTGTCTTTGGGAGGCAACGCTGCCTTCCACGAGGGCTTGCTGGTGGAGGATGTTCCTGGCATCTCTCCCAGCCCGGTGCTGCTGCTGTGTCCCATCCAACACGTCCAGATGTATCACAGGCTGTAACTCGTCCTTCGTCCCCCCAGACACTGCCTTTCCCCGGCTCTCCCCGCTGCCCCTCCATCTCTCCGCTGCCCTCACCCACGGGGACCAGTGCACACCGGGATATGGGGCACACGAGCACCCAAGCTCCCGGCACAGCCATCCCCACGGTGGGGTCTGAAGCCAGAGACCTCTCCCCATGCACTGGCGGGGGGAAGCGCAGGGGGACATGGCACAGGGGGCTCTCGAGATGCCATGGCCCTGGCTGCGGGGGTCCGGGGGGCTGCAGAAGGGTCGGGGCCGTGCTATGCGGTGTGCAGCCCACACAGGGGCACTGCGGGTTGGGGCTTTGCTGGGGGCTGCAGGAGGGCCTGCCAGCTGCTCCCAGCGCAGCCGGGCCTGGACAAGGACAGCGCTGCCCAGGGTGGGCTGGGAGCTGGGGGACAGACAAGGGGACGCTGGCTTGCACCCACAGTTAGGGACAGACATAAAACCCTTTGCCTTTCCTCCTGTGATGCACCCAGCGGCTCCCGCTCGGGTCTGCTCAGCCACCCATGTGGGCTGAGTTTGAGGGGTCTCAGCTCAGTCCCCCTGCGCTGCCAGGGTGGGTGCTGCAGGGAACAGCCTGCCACGGGCCATGAGGCTGCTGCCCCTGGGGGGGCCGGGAATGGCAGCCCTGGAAGGGGACGTCAGCACTGCCCCGGGGTCCGCTCCGTGGATGAACCCCAACTCGGTTGCTGGTGCTAAGTTGGAGGAAGCAGGATTAGCCCACAATGACGTAGATGTGCTCAAAACCCCGCTGCCCACAGGCGCCCGCTACACAGCTCGAAGCACAGCGCTGTGTCCCCATGCCCCGGCTCTTCCTCTATCCCCTGCCCAGTTCACAGCTGACGTCCCTGGAGACCCCACACCGGGGAGATTTCCTGCCCCTTGGCCAAACAAGGCTTTTTTCTTTCATATGTCCTGATTTTTCAAGCCTCCCAGTTTCCCCTCCCATCCCTTTTCAGGCATTGCTCTCTAACTGCGAAGGCTGGGATGATCCCCTGGAAATAACCTGACTCCAGGAGCTCAGGCTTTGGGCAGCAGCAGATCCAGTGGGACTGGGTTGGGCTGTCTTCTCCCCTGCAGTTTTTGATGCCTTGCTCATCCTCGGCACCTTCCCCTCCGAGGATGTTCCCTCCTGCGTCTTCCTCGGCAACTGGCATTTAATGCCCAAGCCCCTTCACTGCTTAAACTGTATTTTAGGGCCCCGGCGGGGCGAGGGCTTCTGGGGCCACAGAAGTCTCAATTACCTTCCCCTCGAATCACAGCCCCTGCCTTAATTCACTCTCTGATGCCGCTCCTGCATCTGGCTATTTTTATTAGACTTTTTCCTGGGCTGCCTTTAGTTTGACTTTTTTTTTAACTTGAGCACAAACCTGTTTATTTCTAACCACTCGCTTGTTGTGAAGCCACCAGATTAAAAAGCCACTCGGAGAATCGTGGTCTCGCTTCTCCCTCCCCACCTCTGCCAGGCGAAAGCGGCTGTTTCCCTGGCTCCAGATGCTGAATCCCTAGGGATTTTCAGCCTGGCCCTGGGCTTTCCTGGCAGCTGAGCCCATACCCAAGGAACAACCCCAACGGGGCGCAAACAGCACCCGCGGTCCCCCGGCCAGAGGCCACGCTTTCAAGCTCACCTTCCTTTAACACCTCATTATTGCAACTAGTCCCTGATTTTAGGAGAATTAGTGTTTATCTTCCCCCCTCCCCGTCCCCATTGATCCCATTGTGGAGGGGTGGCTTTGAAGCCAGCTCCCGTCCCGCAGGTACAGCCAGGTGCGGAAATGCCATTGTCCCCCTGCCTGCGCCGTCATTAAGGCAGGATCGTGGTTACAAGGCGGGAAGGTCATTAAGGGGGATCGCTTCCAGTGGGGAATGTGTCTGCAGTGGGGGGCGAGGAGGGGGGGGATGCTTCCTCGCACCTGGAGCTGTCAGAGTCGGGATTTAAGTAGCTGGTTATTATTTTAATGTGTCTCGGGTTTATTTTTACGCGGGTACAACAGCCCTACATCAATCCTGATGTTTGAAGAGTTGTACCTGGAGGGTGGTTACCAAAAAGAGGGGTGTATTTGCCCAGAACCGGGGTCCCTGCCTGCATGGCAGTGCCGATTGTGGGGAAGGGGTCCCCAAACCCCCCGGCCGTGCCGCGGTGGGGTGGCCGAGGGAGTCTGGGTCAGGGAGATGGTTTTGGTACTGGGAGGTTGCGGGGCTTTGATGCCATCGTGAGAGCAGGGCTACGCAGATCCCAGGGACAAGGCTGCAGGATTCGGCCCTGCTCCGGGCCGGTGAGGCCAAAAAACAAAAGAAATTGTTTGTTTCTTTAATGGCTTCTGCCCGGGAGCCCAGCTGGGCAGGGAAAGGTGAGAGGGCACCGGTGTGCAAGCTGAGCGAGCGGGAGGGCGATGGGAGAGATAAAACCTGGGGATGACCGGAGGGCGGTGAATGGGCTCTTTCTCTCTCCTCCTCTATCTCCCTCTCCATCTCCCAGGCTTTATTCCAGGTTTCCCCGGCTAATTACCCTGCTTAGGGACAGGAAGGAGGGGACACGGGGACAGCAGGCAGGGCCC
>NW_009232901.1:0-209 GCF_000690835.1 Fulmarus glacialis
GACCACCACGAAGGGGGAGTCATCCAAGGGATGCGTGCACCGGTCGTATTGTCACGGGGGAATCAAATGTCCCGACCTGCCCAGATGAACAGGAGCAAAGAGGCACTCAGAGGGTTTGTCCCTGGTCACAGGAGCGTCCCCGAGCCTCAGGCACCACCCCCTGCTCCTCCTCGCCTTCGCGTGGCTGATGTACTGCCTGTGGTGGCCGC
>NW_009232901.1:302-1029 GCF_000690835.1 Fulmarus glacialis
CGGAAAGATCAAAAGAAAAGCAAACAAAGCACCAAAACGGAAGGAGGAGCGAAGGCATTCAGCACAGAGGGATAACCGGCGCTTCTCCCGAGGGAAGGGGCAGTGCCAGCAGCTCTGCCAGCATCCCTCACCCCTGCTCCGGCACAGGGCAGGCGGCGGCCGGAGCCGGGGAGCTGCGCGCTGCATAAGGCAGGGCAGGTTTGCACGGACACCCCGCTCCCTCTCTCCCACGAGACACCCAGGAAGAGAATCTTCCCTAATTTAGGGAGTATAAAGCCCTCCAGGTTCCGGCTCCAGAGCAGCCACCGGCGCGAGGCCAGCAGCTGCGCAGCTGTATGTTGAGAACTGCTCCTTACAAACAGGTGTTCCCCCCCCCCCGCTCTTTGGGGCGGAGAAGCTCCGGAGGAAACCCTGCTCCCGCTGCCTGCACTGACGAACAGACTCAAATCCCCATCAGCCGGCTGGAGGGCACCCGGCAAAGCAGAGCGCACGTGGCCGCGGTGAGAGCCGGGACCAGGACGAGCCGTGGGCTCATCCCGCACCCCCTCCTGCGCAGCGGGACACACCACCCCAGATCAGCCCCCGGTAACGATGCTTCACAGCAAATCGCACCTTCAGCCTCTCCTGGGCCAACCCTCGCTCACAGTTTGCATCTGCCAGGGAACTGCAGCCCAGCCCAGCGCTGCGCGGGAGGCGGGTGCAGCATGGGGCAAATTGCATCCATATT
>NW_009232902.1:0-7408 GCF_000690835.1 Fulmarus glacialis
GCGCCCGGCAGGGGCTGCGGCACGGTTTTTCGCAAGGCTGCGAGGAAGGCCTGAATTTGCCTGTAATTACCCCTCTCTGAAAAAGCCCCGTGATCCCGAGGGACGCTGGGGGACCCCCTGAGGAGGTTATGCGGAGTGGGGCTGCCACGGGGTGGGCAGTAGCCATAAAGACTTGACAAACTGTGGCCTCTTCTCATGACTTTTTCCCTTACATAAGGAACACCAATAAAACAAGAAAAAGCGGAGTAATTTTTCGCTGACGGGCTTTCCTCTGCGGAAAACAAACAAACAAACAAACAAACAACCGTGGCAGCAGCCTTCCCCTAGCTGAGAGACCTGCAGCCCCCTGGCCGCAGCGTAGGCACAAAATGGCACCCGCCCCAGCAGCAGCGCAGCAGCGCTGGGGGTGGGACGCCCTCCCCAGCAGCAGCGCAGCAGCGCTGGGTGTGGGAAACACTGGTGTTTCCTTACAGATTTTGGCTTAGGGTCGGGGCACACCTCAGGAGGGATCGGGGCTGTGTGGCAGCTCTGTGCGGGCCGGTGATGACTGCCAGCTCTGCAGAGTTCTGGTGGCGTGGGGGGCCGTGGCCCGGGGGCCGTGGCCCAGCGGCTGTGCCTCTGAGGGGATTTGCAAGGAAGGGGTCACAGCGGCTCTCGTCTCCGCTTGGCTCCTCTGTGTGAGGGAGAAATGGAGAAGCGAGATCTGAATCCTGATGAAGGGGTGCTCCAGGCTGGCCAGACAGGAGCGGAAAGGGCCAACTCCCTGATGGGCCACTGAGGCCCGTGAACGTTTGTTGTGCCCTGCTGTGTAGAACCAGGGTGGACACTGAAATGAGGAACAAGTGCTCGACAAAGATAATCTGAAGTTAAGGGGAGGTTACTTCAAAGCTGTGATTTTTGTCTCTCTGTCTTCACCCCCGAGGATGAAGGTCTACACTCTCATGGGTCCTTGAGGAGGACACTGGGGAAGGAGGTCTGCTGTTGCCTTCCCAGGGGTTTCCACTGAAGAGCACAGTCAATCCCAACTGTCAGAGCAAGAATAGTGGTGACTAACAACCTGTAAAGAGGACGTGCAAGCCAACAACCACACTCCAGTGAGGTTCGTGGGCTGACGGGAGATCAGAGGTCAGCTGCAGCCGTTTTAAACAAGTGACTCCCCTGAAAGGAGCTTGGCTTTTTTACTGCCCTGCCTGCATGTAATTGAGTTTTTTGTTTCCCTTCTCAGCTCGATCTCTTCGCTTCACTGCTCCACAGCTATTATGAACTCCTTCAACTATTTATATGGTTCAAATGTACCGAGACTACCTAAAAAAATCCTTAAGGCAGAGTTTTAGGAAATTGGTCAGAAATCTTAGAAACTGAGTCATTGAGGATGGGTTGAACTTTGCTTTTTTCTTCCAGCTGCCTGCTGTGTGTTTGTCAGATAGGGATTGAACTGAGAAAGGGTCTTGGAGTTCAAACGCCTTCCCTGCTGCAGTGAGGTGGAGCATGGCACAGGATGCAGCTTATCACAGATAACAGCTGTGTGTATCAGGGGTCTCCACTTCCCTCTCCCATGCTGCTTGCTCGGCTCTCTGCCTCTCCCGCGCACGCTGCCTGAAGGGAGGCTGGGGTAGGATATGGTTTTCGGGCCCATTAATGCTCTTCAGCCAGCTAAAGTCTGTGTCACAGGGCATATCCTGCTGATTCAGCAGTAGAGGGCAGTTCCTACCTCAGGGGGAAGGAGAATAAAAGGGATAAATAAATCTCCTTTGCCTTAGGAGGCATGAGTTACACCTTTCAACCCTGTCTGGTGAAACGTGGACCTATATTACAAAACTCTACTGCTTCACTCACATAGTTAAAGCAGTATAATTTCTCAGCAGTCAACAAAACTCTACAGGTATAAATGCAGACACCGACATGTACCAACCACTGAATTGTAACTTCAGCTGGAATAAATATTCTGCTCCATAGAGCTGTGTGCACACCAGGCTTTGGTGGTTGTGGTATGAAAGGTTGGGGGTGGGGGGAACCTGGAGGTGTAAGCAGATAAAAAAATGAAAAATTACTTTGGGGCAGGGGGAAGGGTTTTCAAAGAGCATTTCAGAAGGTTTGAAATGTATCCACAATTGTTTCACTATTACCACTTCCCCCAAATCCTCCTTCTAAATCTGTTATCAAACACATTATCCAGGGGTTATTAAAACACCAACACCATAGCCAGTAATCATTTGATAATAAAAATGCAAAGTACACAGCAATAAAAGGCACAATATTCTCAATGAACATCTCCTTATTACAAGAGTTGACAACACTCACGAATTTTGTTTTCCACTTCCCTAGGGAAATAAAAGATGAATTTTACGTAAGGAATGTTTCCGTTTAAAATCTGGCCCAGGAGCTCAGTGGCCTTTGTTTGACTGTCCTGACTCACCTCCCCGCAGTGACTGTGATTCTTGGGGGCAGGGGAAAGGGCCCTATATTTTTGGCATGGTGCTGATATCCTTCAGGGGACCTTTGGCTGAAGCGACCAAATTGTATGAGAGCTGCTTAGGGTAAGGAGGGTGTTGCAGGAACATGGAGGTGTGTCTGCACTGAGAGGGAGAAGGAGCTGAAAAGTAATGCAGAAGGAAAAAAAAAGTTTTGTGGATACTTTTCAGTCTCAGGCACTCAAGAGGAGGCTGAGAAGGGAAGGAAATAAGAAAAGCAGCGTATCATGAAGTGAAGAGAGCGGTGACATTTTACAGCAGCCGAAGATCTCTTCTACAGTGTTTGTACTCCTTTCATGTGGTGTTATCAGAGTTCTTTGCGAGGGTTTATTATCGTGTTCTCCCAGACAGAAAGCAGACAGCCATCCTGTGACCCACATCCTGAGTTTTACAGCCCTCCTTGTCCTGTGCCATCTGGGGTATTTATAGTGTGACCCACCACTGGGAGAGCAGAGGACTTCCTTTATACTCTAAACATTATGCTATAATAATAATGAGAAACTGGGACAAATGACAAGCCTTCCTGCCCACAAAATGCCATAACTCTGCCACTTCAAATGACGTAAGCTGGCTAGGTCACCTTGCTGTTTGCTCAGGGGGTTCCAGGTTACTGGCTGTTGTTGCTACTATAGTGAAACTGAGGCTAAAGGCTGTACCTGGGCCAGTACACAGAAAGTGAGTCTAAGGACTCGGCAGGCTAAATGAGGTAGGGAAGGGGTAAGAGGAGAAGCTGAAGCTCCCCGCTTAGGGCAACATCTGTCCACCCAGAACTTCCCAAGGACTGGCTGTTAAATCAATGGCCAAGCGAGATACAGCTAGCCCTTGAAGTACATTGCTGCAGAATAGTAGTATATCTCCTCAAAGAGATTTAAGGGCTTTTTTCCTATTGTTTTTGGCAAATATTTGCCTTGATCTTGATTATCCCAGGTATGACATTTCTGCAGGCGGGTGTTATGCACTGCATAAATGGTGCAAAGGGACTGCCAGGGGGCTGTTTTTCTTTCCCCCAAAAAAGGGAAGATTCAGAGCAGAACAGAGACAGAGATAATACAGCTTTAATTGAACCTGGGCATGCATACCATTGTTACCCAGGAAAGGTCAAACATGCTCTAGGGCTGTAAGAGGTCAGTGGGAGAGATAAAGAAGATGAGGTGTGTGTAGAGTAAGATAAGAGCTAAAGGTCTTACGCGATTAGACAAGGGTC
The DNA here is from genome assembly GCF_000690835.1 of Fulmarus glacialis. NCBI lineage: Eukaryota > Metazoa > Chordata > Aves > Procellariiformes > Procellariidae > Fulmarus > Fulmarus glacialis. The sequence goes on from NW_009232902.1 coordinate 3,676, forward strand.
AGGCGTGTGTGGGCTAGTGTGGCAAAGGGTGAGTGAGCTGGTGGCTCTCCAACTAGTGCTGGAGAGGGGGTGAAGGGAAGCCCTGCAGCTGGGAGGGTTTCTGGTTGACTTAGCAAGAAACCTTCTGAGTGAGGGCTGAGCTGCATCCACTCATCCTTAGCTGCCCCTGTGTTTCCTAAAAAAAAATGCTTTGCAGTCCAGGGTGAGCCTGAGCACCTACAGATTTGTCTGGAGGGAGCATAGACTCATGTTGGCCATCCCCGACCCTGTCTGCTGGCAGACAGCAGAACATCTGACCGCCTGAAGCATGTCATGGGAATGCTGGCCAGGTAACATCCAAGAGCAAAAGCGAGAGATGGCTCCCTGCTGGTGTCAGCCAGTATCAGCCTTGATACAGCTGCTCACCTCTTTGCAGAGAGGGTGAGTGTAGATGGGTGGGAGCAAACACAGAAAGGTCTCTGCCTTCATGCCTTCACCTTTCCTACTGGGCTGTGTGTGTAGGCTCCCCAAGACATGTCCATCCCCTCACTTTGAAACATCAGGCCTCGAGGAAACAGGATGATTTGGTCCCTAGGCACTCCTAGGGATTTCCTCCTGTTGTAGCTGATAGCAAATGGGCCAATTCTGTTATGTATATGGCTACTTCTGGAAAAAGTAATGATCAATATGTGTGCATTGATGCAGGGACCAAAACTAAGGAGAAGAGTAGAAACAAAAAAAACACCCATCAGCAATTGGAAAGAACTGAATGCTTGCCTTCTCCTACCAGCAGAAAAAAGTAGGAAAATTGGTTTCTAAACTCAAATCGGGTGGAAGATGGGATTATGCTGGACTAGAGATTTTTATACTTCAAGAAGGTGGGGAAGGAGAGGGTATAGTGAGGTCATATTGGCTGGATGATAAAAAGAAAAACTGCCACAATGATTTCCATCTTCCTCCCCAGATTTGTCGGGTCTTTTGTTCCACAGGTTTGTTGGTGACCGGTGAGGAGTACCAGGATGAATCCATTGCTTCTACACAGCAATGTATGTGAGCATGACAGTAAGGTCAAACCTGCTTGTGAGCCAGTGACAAAAGACAGAGCTGCGCATTCTAACCATGAGCAGCCTGCACTTTTGCCTGGAAAAAGAAGATTTTCTTTTTTATATTAACTTGATAACTTAGCTCTCTTGAAGTCCTATCAGCACAGATACAGAGCATGCCATTCTTTACTGCAACGTAGCCAAAGTAAACTATCCCAGTGCCATATCAACTTGTGCAAAGGGAGTGGAAAATACTCACATGGAGTGGAAAATGCTCCGACACCATAGGTTTACCCAGTGCAGGTTTACCCTGGCTGGTTGCCAGGCAGTAAAGGAGGAATCGACTCTCGCACAGAGGCAGAACATACCCTAAAGGTAGCAAACAAACAGAAAACTTGGAAATGAGTGACCTACAATCTGTGCTGATCTGAGAAAGTGCAGATGTGGAAAGTAACTCTTCCAAGTAAACACAATTTCTGTACCTGGTGGTGTAACAGGCCAGTCACAATGTCAGGTTTTGACGTAGCAGTCCCCTGCAGAATACTGCAGCCTTTTAACGCTTCACCAATACACTTATCTTTCTCGAAGGCAATGCAAACATCAGAGCACATGCTCCATTTTGCCCCATGATAACAACATCAACAACATCACAGAAGAGCATATCCATGCAAAATCTTTATTTGGAGAATGTCTCCTCTTGAATAACAGCACCCCTTCAGTTTACACGTAAGCCCAGAAACACAGTTTTTGCATTGTGCAGAAAAAAATACAAAGAAAATTCTTGAAACACATTCATCTTCTGATATCATATAAATAATATTGTAATTGCTTACCCCTATTTCCTCTCTTTTTATCCCTCTAAATCTGCCTTTGGGCTAGTTAGAGCAGAAGACCATGGCAATGACATAGTATTAGATTTGGAGACAGGCCACAGTATCTTGAAAATCAGTGTGGAGAATTATCTGCATTGTATAAGGACAAAGACACAAGGATACTGATATGCTGTGTAGTACATATATCTCCTTGTTTTCCTTCCAGGTTAGGAATGGCGTTTGGAATGATTCTGATTATTTTCTCTGCCTATCCAGAGCTCGAAAGAAGGCTGAGATTGCTGCTGTTGAGGGTGGAAAGTTCCTCCTTCATTTTATAATCTGTATGTTATTGCGGTTTCTCTTGGCTGGGAAATTTCATTTTTATTTCTAATCTCAGCCATGTGTCGGTCAATTCTGACTTAAGTTCCTTTCACCCTCTCCCTGCTGTGCAGCTCTGCAAGCCATATTGCAAACATATTTTTCAGCATGGGTGGGAGGTAGCATTGCGGTTTTGGGCTTTGCTATTGATATCAGGATTTCCCTTTTTCTTTGTTTGAAACATTTTTTTCTTTAAAAATAGAGTTGATGGTAAACAGCTTTCATTTAGTCCCCAGGGGGAGGTGCAGTGAACATTTTCATGCAAGTTTGAATAAGAATTAAATCACAATTTCCCAACTTTTCTAATGAATTCAATGATGTAGTCATCATCTCATGAAATCTTCAGCTTGATTCTTTATTGGGATTATGCAGAAGAATAGAAGTTTAAACTTTGTAGACTCCACTTGTAATTAAATCTCACTCCAGTAAATTAGGACTGCAGCATCGTGGCTTATTGCCAATGGAGGGAAATTAGGGGATCGTTTGATCCTCAACCAAGAAAATACCAATGTCCTCCAAAAGGACATTACAGAAAAGGCTGACAAGCTGTCAATCCTTTCCATTCCTTTTAACGCTGTTTTGTCTCTCTTCTTTGAGCTGATGGCTCCTGCCAAGTAAAGATTCACTTCTCACATATACTTGCCTCTATCAGATCTTGAACGTGGGCAAAAGTGCCCCCTTTGCAACTGCAAGAACTTCTGCCATTTAAAATGCAAGAACATTTCACTTCTACTTTTCTCCCAATCACTCCACTAGTTTTTCCTTTGAAAAGGGGCAGTGAAGAGAATATCAACATTTTTACCCAAAGAGAAGGTGGAGTACTATAAAACTAACATTCAGCTGGCTGTCCAATGTGTCAAAGGCAACAGAATGTTGACCTTAGATATTAATATTGATCTATGATATTAAAAAAACAGAAATATTTTGCTAAATTCCAGTATTTATATGTAAATAAGCTTGATGGGATTGGTTATTTTCGAAGGGTGACAGATTAATTCTGTAACTTGACCACTTTAAGCATATGCTGTCCTTAATTTTTTTCAAGAGTTATTGGATGTTTCAGTATATAGACTATTTGCTCCCAACATCAGGAGCTGAGTCAAGGGAACTTGATGGTTTTGATAAAGGATCGTTTGCAGTAAGGACTAACCTGCCATAAAACCCGCGGTATGGAATACAACAGTCCTTCTTATGCCTAGGGAAGGTTTCTTGAGTTAGTAGCTGACAAGTGATGCTTAGTCAGGCATATTGCTGGGCTTTTTGACCACCAGTGACTGCGAGCCATTCGAAGGGATTCCCTCCTTGCCTCCCCCATCCCGCCCCCTTTAGCTGTGATGGCAGTGGGGTTTGCAACACCTACTTCAGACTCTTCGCAGACCACACTCAGAATGCGTCTAGCAAGGAGACTGGACCTGAAAATAGCGATTTTTCGTGGCAACAAACTTCCAGCTCGTCCTCAGGGGAACCGCAGGAGGGAGCGCTTCCACCTTCCAAAGCCGGCGCCCGCCCCGGGCAGGCCCC
>NW_009232903.1:0-283 GCF_000690835.1 Fulmarus glacialis
TGCCTCCCAGGGCACCCACCCCGCGGGCACCTCGGTGAGCCCCCTCGGAGGGGAGGAAGGGGCGCGTTACCCTATCAAGTAGCCCTGCCTGGCGTCCTGCCGCCGGTTCCTCATCAGCGCCTTGTACTCGCCCACGCGCAGCCGCTTCCCCTCCACGATGCAGGTGCGTTTGGGTCGGGGCTTGTACTTATAGTCGGGGTATTTCTCCAGATGCTGCCGGCTCAGGCGGGCTTGCTCCTCGTAGTAGGGCTGCTTCTCCTGGTTCGTCATGGATTTCCACCGG
>NW_009232903.1:330-2731 GCF_000690835.1 Fulmarus glacialis
GCTGTGATGAAACCCACGCCAGCTCCCGGCTGGGATAACCATTGCAAGAGTTAATTAATGCTCGTACCATCCCTTGTGCAAACAGCACCTGAACTTGCACACAGCCGGCGAGAGCGGCTGCACGGGTGGGAGCCCTGCACCGCAGAGGGCAGCCAGCCCTCCCTGCACACCGGGAACAGGTCCTCAGCCCTGACCTTCCCCGGGCACCTCCTGGGCCTCGGCTTTTGATCCTCTCCAAGGTATGGTGAGCAGGTGCTGCAGCTAAAATAGGCTGTGCCAGTGTGTGACTCACATTCCCCCACTGGCTGACCTTTATTGTCATCGCCGCCAGCACCCCGGGCAGGAGGGCAAAGCAGGGCACAGCACAAAGGCTGCTGGGCTGGGAGAGGGGCTCGGGGCCAGGCTGGTGGAGAGAAGGGATTAATCCCCTCAGCTCAGCATCTGGGAGGCTGCAGCTGGAGCAGCGTCCAATCTGGGAGAGAGAAGGACAAGCTGGAGCTGCTTGGAGATCCTCAACATCCTTGGAGATGCTCAACAGTCAACAGGACAGAGCCCTGAGCATCCTGAAGGGACTATGGAGTTAGCTGGGCTTTCAGCAGGGCTTTGGGCTGGGGACCTCCACAGACACACCCCCATCACCTAAATCCTCCTGTGAGTTCCCGCATGCCCCTTTCCTGGGTGTCCTTTACCTGCTAGCACGGCCCAGCTCCCCCAGGGAGCTCCATCTCCCACACCTGCACCACGAGCCAGGGGGCCCAGGTAAACCGAGGCACGGAGGCATGCAAGCCCCTTGCCCATGGTGCCCAGGTGTCCTCCACCGGCTCCTCTTCCACGTGCTCAGCCCCTCGCACCGGCTCAGACCCACATTTCCAGGAGCAGGAGAGCACACAGGAGCCGAACCCCCCAGCCTGGGTGCATACCGGCTCTGGATAACTCGTCCGTCTGCAGGTATCCACCTGCTAAATTCGCACCCCGTGAGCAGCGAGCAGCTCCAGCTCCCCGGGCAGAACCACACCAGCTATTTAAAGCCATGGACGTCTACTGACAGCAAGCAGCTCACCACAGATCACCCACTCCCAGACCCCCCCCGACCCCCGCGGTCGCGAGAGGTAAACAGAGCAGATCCTGCCCACGGGCTCCTTCAAAGGGAAAAGCTTGGCGGTTGTTTTGTTTTTTTCTTTAACGAGCAGAGCTGCTAAAACGAGACCATGGCAGGGCGAGGTACAGGTGTTGGAGGTAACCCACAGCACAGCTGCATTGCGCTGCTGCACGCTCTCTCCCGGCCCTTCGGACGGGCTCGCTGGTGACCGCACCGCTCGCTTTTAATAGCGACATGGCCACGGGGAAGGACCGGTGTGACCGAGAGCCGCAGCAGGACCCCTGCTGTCAGGGGGGTGTGAGATGTTGGCTGGATGAGGCCCGTGCTGGGACAGGGACCTCCAAGAGTGATGCTACAACAGGGGTAGCATCATCCTGGTGGGCATCACCCATACGTGGGTGGCTGAGGATGAGCAGAGCGAGCAGTTGGATGGAGCTTGTGTCCCCCCGCAGGGATGCAGAGGGGGGGTCCTGCTCCAGCCCCCCACCGCCATCCCCGGCACTCACCCAGGATCTTGCTGATGCTGGAGTTGTGCATGTCCGGGAAGGCCTGCAAAATCTTCCTCCTCTCGTCCTTCGCCCACACCATGAAGGCGTTCATGTGCCGCTTGATGTGGTTGTTGTTCCTGGACTCGGGGAAGTGCCGTGAGCCTGCGAGGGAAACCCCGGCCGAGGTCAGAGGAAGGAGCAAGTGGGGGGGTCACACCGTGGTGCTCTCGGTCGTCCTTACCGTCCATCTCACAGGTCAACAGAGCCTCGTCCAGCCGGTGGGCAGGGGTCTCCTCCATCCGCTCCTTCACTGGGGAAGAATCAATCCCAACATGGTCCTGCAGGAGAGCAGAGTCAGGAACCAGCTCCAAGCCAGGGAGCCCGCCTGCGGATGGAGACCCAGCTCTGGCCGCTGATGGTGGGGTCGGAGAGGGAGACGGTGACCACCCGGCGGGCATCCCTCACCTTGCGGTAGGGGTTGCTCAGCGATCCCTCCATGGCCCCACTGTGGCCGTGCAGCAGCTGCCGTGCGTCCTGGATGGCTTTGGTGATGGCATCGCCTTCACCCAGGAACCCTGGCAGAACATCGGCATGGGCACCCATCAGTGCCAGTGCCCACTCCTCCGACACCCCGCAGCACCCCATCCCACCTTAGCAATCACAACTGTGTGCCCCAAGGGGGTGGCACAGAGCAGCAGGTGCCCACCCAGGCCACCCCAGGGAGAAGGGACCCCAGGGAGCAGAGATGTCTCTGGGAGGTGGCATGGGACCATCCATCAGTGAAGGCAGTTGGGAACCCACCCAGAGGCAGGGT
>NW_009232903.1:2822-3199 GCF_000690835.1 Fulmarus glacialis
GTCAGAACCTTTGGGTTTGGCCGTCAGGTTCAGCGGCTGCGAGGTCTCCTGCAGCGGAGGGGAGGGAGGGTGAAGCGCAGCCCCCGCAGCACCCCAGCCCGAGGGATGGAGGTGCTTTGGGGCTGTACCTGCATCTGGAGGTGGCCCGAGCCGGCGGGTCTCTTCAGCGTGGGAGGAGGGGGGCTGTGCAGCAGCTGCACCGGGTAATCCACTGCGGGGAGCAGAGGGAGAGGGGTTGGGGGACAAGGCCACCCCGCAGGGCTGGGGTAGTCCCGGGGGACCCCGCTCACCTGGTTTGCAGGGGATGGGCTGGATGGGCAGCGCTAACTGGGAGTCGGGAGTGACGGGGAGAGGTTGGTGGCTGGGGGTGAAGGCGG
>NW_009232903.1:3214-3497 GCF_000690835.1 Fulmarus glacialis
TGCTGGAGGGAAGAGGGGGAGAGAAGCAGAGAGACCAGATAACTGCTGCGGGACACTGCAGGCAGGTGCCATCCCCTTGCCTGGCCCCGGGAGGGGACACAAGCCCGGCATACAAGGGGGCTGCAATCACCCAGCACGGGAAGGGGGGACACGGGGAGGTGTCCCCCGCCTTTACCTGGATCTGTTGCTGCAGCAGGTTGATTTTATGCTGCTGCTGGATGAGCTGCTGCTGCTGCTTGGCGATCTGGCAGAGGGGAGACAGTTGGGCTCAGCGGCATCAAAG
>NW_009232903.1:3554-4666 GCF_000690835.1 Fulmarus glacialis
GTGCCGAGCTGGCCCCGGCGGGGCTACAGCCCGGCATGAGCTGCCCAACGCCGGCAAAACAGAGACAAGAGGTCTGCGGAGGGGCCGGAGGGCCGTGGGGAGGGCAGGCAGGGGGGTGGCTGAGCTGCCCCTGAGCCACCTCCCGGGGCACAGGGAGAGAAACGGGCTGGGAGGGACGGTGTCACCCCTGGGGTCTGCCAGGAGCGTCACCCCTGCCCTTAGCACCGTATGGGCCACTGGAGAGGGAAAAATAGGTGTCCAAAGAGCAAAGAGAGCACAGTTAGGAAGGACCCAGTGTTTAATTATTTTAAGGAGTGCAATTCCAATCTCCTTTGACCCTCACCCTCCTGGCACCAGGGAGCAAGACAGGGAGTCTTTGGGATGGGCACAGAAAACAGGAGGGTTTCTGGGCAGACACAGAAGTCCCGCTGCCCCCGATGCCAAAGCCACCTCCCCACCACTCCCAGGAGGACCCTGTCCTGGTCCTGCACCCACGGCCAGCAGATCCCAAAGGGATCCCTAAAAGGATGGATGATTCCTGGCAAACGCTTCCCCCGAGCAGGCTGCCCCCGGGGACCCGAGCCCACCTGCTCTTGCTGCTGCCGCGCCAGCTCCATCTGCTGCTGCTGCTTCTCAAAGAGCATCGCGGCCATGTTCTTCTGCTCTGAGTGGGCCGTCAGGAGCTGGTCCCGCAGCGTGGACAGCTGGTTAATCATGACAAGTAACTGGAGCTCCTTCTCCGCCAGGCTTTCCTGGGTTCCTGCAAGAAACCAAGCGGCTGCAGGTCAGGGGCTCGGGGAGGGTGAACAGCATCACCACTACCGTTGGGTGCTGGCGGGCGATGCATGGCCAGGGGATGGCTAATGCATGGGGGGCGTAAAGACCCCCATGTGCTGAACCATCCTCACCGTGCAGTCAGAGACAAGCTTTCATTAAGGACGTGCCCACCCCCCAAAGAAATCAAATTAATGTTTTGGTGAAAAAAGTACAAATCTCTATTAAACATGCACACTTGCAGGTGTACCTCAACCTCCTGCTAAGGTGGGAAACGCTGTGTCCGCAGCCCAGCCTGCCCGGGCACAGGGCATGGGAGGGAGGACGGTGGAGGGGGG
>NW_009232903.1:4798-5993 GCF_000690835.1 Fulmarus glacialis
CACTGTCCACGCCAGCGGGCACCAGGGTCGGCAGAGCAATGGGAGGGAGAGGACAGCCAGGTGAGCACAGCCGGAGGCTCTGCACCATGGCATGGGGTGGCTCGTCCCATCTCGCAGCTTTACAAAAACAACGAGGGGCCCGAAGGGAGTGAAGGGGGTCCCAGAGGCCACTCGGAGACCTTTCTTACCCTCCTTCAAGTTCCTGTTGAAGTCCAGCTTCTCCTGGCCGCTGCCGGCCGGCTCGAAGGCAGAGCGCCTGGGCTCCAGCGCATCGCCGGTAAAAACACGCAGATTTCTTGGGCCCCCGCTCCTGCGGACGGGGACATCCCCAGGTCTCCAGGCAGGAGATGCTGGGCCGGTGGGATGCTCAGAGCCGGCCCTGCCCGGTTGACTGCTGGACCATACTCTGCCAGGCACATTCCCCCCAGTCCGGTTTGAGAGCATCTCTGCTCTTCATGCCGCAAAGACTTGTTTGCTGGAGGTTTCTACTATTTATTTAGACTGCCTGGTTCCTCTGAGCCCCGTCCGCCCCTGGGAGGCAGTGCGGGGAACGGGAGGGCTGAGGCTGCTGGTCAGGGGGAAAGAAAACCCAAGAGCAATTAAAAAGGGAGGCTGAAGGGACGGAGCACGTCTGGAGGTGGCCGCGGGGGGCTCCACGCCGAAGGTGAAGCACTCAAATCCCAGGGCTGACCCGAGAGCATCAATAGTGGCCAGAAAGCCTTGGGGAAGCCTCAGGTTTCAGCTTCATTTCCTCGGCACGAGGAATAACCACTCGGGGGAACAACCACCCCCCTCTGCCAGGGGACGGAGCCCAGGTCCAGAGCAGGGATGGCTGCAACGCTCTGCCAGCCCAGCAAGACCCCCAGCCAGGGCCAGTGTTTGTCACAGCCATGGGACCCACCTGCAGCAGGGCCTGGGGGTCGGTGCCCTCCCTCGGCGGTGGCCCCGGCGGGTCGTTGGGACGGGGCTCGGTGCTGGGGGCAGCCCCCGGCAAGGACTCGTAGCCGCCCTCCTTCTTCTCCCACCATGCTGCCTGCTCCATCGAGCTCCAGGTGGGGAGAAACGGGGCTCCTCATGGACATCCTATGGGGTGGCAGGGCCGTCAGCAGAGCCATGGGGCACTCCCTGGCCACGGGCACCCCTTTTCCCAGCCCTGCCCCATACTGGGGTGCCCCACGCCGCTGGTTTTTCAGGG
>NW_009232904.1:0-1123 GCF_000690835.1 Fulmarus glacialis
GCCGCGGCCGCCCACGGAGAGGAGCCCTCGGGGACGTCCTCCTGCTCTTCCTCCGACGCTGCCTGGGCCCCCTGCAGAAGAAGCCCTTTCTGAAGGGTGCGAGGGGCCGACCCTCCCTGCGGATCCCCAGAGCCATGGGGTGGCCCGGTGGTGGCCCGGAGCCCGGCGAAACGTTTCTCGGCCATGCGGGAGCTGGGCATGGAGGGGACTGCACGCTCCGGTGTGGGCGGGCCGGGAGAGGCTCCACAGCACATTCCTACTTTATATTTAAAGTCTATAAATAGCTATAAATATCTATATAACCCCCTTTGGAAGGTCCCTTTTTTCTATGGAGATTGTTGCCTTATGCTCCCCGCTCCCAATTACAAACACTGTGTATTGTGAGTGCTTTTTTTAATCTTTATTTAATTTCTCTGTACAATGCTGCCCATCTTCTTGCCCCCCTTTTCTCCTAACGTTTCCTTTCCAATACTGAAGACATTTTTTTTTCTCTCTGATGATTTCTCTCTCCCCACTTTTCTGTTTCCAAGTGACGTGGCGTTTCCTTTTGAATTTTGGGACTTCAGCCCCCTTTCGTCCCCCATGTGCTGCCCGCCATCCCCACTGTGTATAGTGTACATTGTATCATAGATTATATTGCTTTTGTGTTTACTACATGTTTAAAAAACATATGGCTTGTTATTTTTGAGCTTTTAAATTAAACAAATCCACTTTATTTTTTAGTTGTAACTGCTCCAGGTTGTTTTCTGGATTACATGACAGATCTGTTATACTTTATTAACTGTAACTGGTTGGCCGGTGTGGAGTCAGCCGGGAGCTTTCCTTGCTAAATAAATTTAGTCACCAGAGGCAAATCCAGTGCAGCGTGTGCCGCCGAGGGTCCTTTCTCTCCCGAGGTGGCACGGTGTGAGCCGTGGTGCTGGGCTGGGCACTGCCGTGACCAGGGCTGTGCCGGCTGCGGCCGCAGCGGGACGTACAGCAAGAGCCAGCCATGGCGGTGAAGAGCTGAAGGTGAAACGCTGGGCGAGCACCGTGGCTGCCGGGAGGGCGAGCTGCCGGCCTTCTCCGGCAGAAAGAAAGTGGGGTTATTTACAGGAATCCTAAATATTGCAGGAAATGGACT
>NW_009232905.1:0-20842 GCF_000690835.1 Fulmarus glacialis
CTGGTCACCGCAGCTGACGGTGCCTGTGGGTTTTTTTTTTATGATGCTACTTGGGTTAGCAGACGAGGTGTGCCAGGTGAGAGTAAGGTAGTCCAGCGTCTTCCAGGTGGTGGGGAAGGTATTGCTACACCTCAGCCCTTGGACTGTCTTGGCTACAGCACCACTATGTTTTTGGGGGGGTCACGACCCTCTAGATGCAGCGAGCAAATTCATGCTTGCCAAACTCTGCTCAGATGATTGCTTGACCAATCTCTGATCCCTTTGGCTAGCAGAGGTGTTTTGTGGTTCGGATGCCAGCCTCAATTCTGCCCGTGTGTTTTGTGAGCAATGACAGTCTGCAAGAGCCACTTGGCTGTGAGCATTAGCACATGGACCAAGTCTGTGCTGAAAAGAAATCTGTCTGATAAGCCATTGTAAAACCTTTGATACTTCACTACAATGTAAAAGCCCTCCACACTTATGTCTGTGTGGATGTAGGCATATTAAAAACCAATACGTTGGCATCAGAAGGGATATGAGATCTTATGTGTGCCAAAGGTACCCTTGGTTAATTCATCTGTAAATAGATAACTGAGCCAAAATCAGCCAAGTGTGTTGGCTGATTTAATTGTCTGTGTGGATATGCTTGGTTACAGTAGCTGGTGTGATTAGCAGTACTAATGCAGTGAGCCAGTGAGAATGGAGGACTCCTGGCCCGGTCAAAGCTGGGTCGGGCAAGAGACGTGTCAGCGTTAAGCGTCTCATTGAAGGATATGGAGTTGGTGTTCTAACAAAAAGTGGTCTGTATGCCTAAAACAACTCTACTTCTCTAAGAGAAGGCAGTACTTCTGTAACATCTGATGTGCCTCTGTCCTATGCAAGCCTAATGCATGGTTATTTTACTGAAATTACTGACGTAAGTTCTAAACTGGATTTAGGTCAAATTGTGTATTATACTTTGAAGGCAATTGCCTCTCTTGTTTTTCCATAGGGATTAACTATAACATCTACTCCAGAGATACCAATGTCATTTCATGCACATGGAGGATGTTACATTAAGTGCATTAAGTTAGTGTAATCAAGTTAAATTCAGCAACTGCATTTATTTTAAAGATTTGTTACTTCTGTTTTAGATCAAGCAAAGAACTTGTGTTTCCAAAAGCTTGCTGTTTTTTTGATGTACGTGAAATTTAATAACACTTTTCCTGTATAACTCTGGTTTTGCTTATATCTGTAGTAGCTCTGTAGCTGTGAGAAATGTCAGGAGAAATACAGGAGATGTCAATATGGGTGCTACAAAAATGTTCCTGTGCTGTTTTGATATTTCTTCCTGGTGTTACTGCCTTCCATCTGTGCCAGAACTTCTGCATACATTTTTGTCCCATTTTAAAGGGAACGAAGAACAGAAAACATTCACCCTGTGACTCCTCTTCTTCAGAAAGAAGAACTTGTTTCCCTACCCACTGTGGTTTTGATGAATGTTATTCTGTTATCAGAATAGTTTTAAGGTGTCCTAATGTTTCTGCCAGAAAACTTTCTGAAATAACTTGCTCTGTTCTAGCAGTGGCCTATCCCTTTTCAGGACTGGCCTTGTTTCCCACGTACAAAACTTGAGACTCATGATAACACGTGTATGTCCACATGCTAAATTTCATGAACTTAGCTCAGAGTAGCAGAGATGTAAGTAACTTATCTCTTGGCACTTGTCAAACACGATTGACAAACGTGATCATACATATAGGTAGCGATGTTGACTAAGAAAGGTGATCAAACTGGGCGTGTAGTGCTAAAGGTTGAAGTGTCAGTGCCAGTGTGCTCTACCTTTAGCTGAGAAGGAAGATATTAATCCTTCATACCATAGTTAGTCAAAGATTAAAACCTGCTTTGACCAAGGGTGCATTTCTTGCGTAGCATTTGTATACTGGGAAATAAATAGCATTCTTTCAAGCACTTAAGTGCCTCCTCGGTGTTAGCATTACTGTGATGAGTACAGACTGTGAAGTTAAATGCATACCTGGGATGGTATGATTCAAGCCTGTGACATTAGCTTAATGCAGGGAGGTGAAGAGAAGAAAGTCAACACCTTTGCAACACATTCCTAAACAAAACACTCTGTTCAATTGCAAAAGCAGGCTCTCTTCCATAATGGTGGTACCAGTAGTTGAAAAGCTAGTAGTGACAGCTAGGAATTTACCTGGTGTGTTTTGGAGATTTATAAGCATATCATATTCTGAAGCTCCCTATGCTGGCAGTTTTTCAGCAGGGTTGAGACTGCGACGTGGTCTGCATATGATTTCTTGCTGGCAAGGAGTGCCTACAAAGCAAAAGTTGTGGTCCTAAAAGGAGAATTTTTCCCGACCTAAAGTACTAGCTTGTGAGCTCTAAAGTTGTTTGATCAAGCCCTGAGTTTTGATTTGTAATTGCCATGCATTTCTGCTTAAGATGCCCAAGGTGCAACTATCACTTTTTTTGATTCTAGTTTTTGAGTCCACGTTCTGTCAGAGCAGAGGTGGAAACCCATGATGTGAGGGATGGGGAATTTCTAAAGCAGATGAGGGCAGGTGTTTCCTGCCTTTGCCAAATGGTAAATCAATTGTGCGCCATGTTCTGGAGGAGAGTAGGAGCAACCTGGAGATAATACAGAAACAGGACAAATGGGTCAGATGTGCAGATGTAAGCCTATTTTTTTTTTTTTTGAAACAACACTCAGAAGCAGGCTAGAGAAAATATTTCAAATGGATCTGAAAATGCTTTTCAAGTTTGAAATATTGATATTTGCATTTTCTCTTTTTATGGTTTATTCTATCTGGTAAACATTTTCTTTTATCAGGTATCTGAAGAAATAGCCTCAAGATGAACTTCTTCCTGGAAACGTTCAAAGTCATCGGACTCTCTGTTTATTATTTGCTGGCGTCGCTAGTGTTCTTGATTGTGCCTAAACGGAAGAAGAATGTTAGTGGTGAAATAGTATTAATAACAGGAGCAGGAAGTGGCATTGGAAGGCTCTTATCTTTAAAGTTTGCCAGCCTTGGAGCCACAGTGGTTCTCTGGGACATTAATCAAGAGGGGCTCAAGGAGACAAGTAGACTGGCCAAAGAAAATGGAGCAGTGGGAGTATACTGTTACATCTGCGACTGTAGCAAAAGGCAGGATGTCTACAGAGTAGCTGATCAGGTAAAGTATCTTATTTGTGGCTTTGACACTGTTCTAGGATGAGTGCATGCATGTGTATGATATGTACGTGATGAGTGTATGGTGTATGATAAGTTTTAGTGACTTCAAAGCAAGAGATTAAAGTTAATTCATTCAGAACGTATTGCACATGCTACTTATTTCACAAATACTGGTTTTTAGAGTTGACTTATGTACCTCTGTTCCTTTTAAAAATAAAAACAGCTGGTTCTCTTTTTCAGTAGTTAATTTCAACTGAGTAGCTTCTCATTCATTCAATTATTGAGAAAGCACTTACTGGTGAAGGGTAGAAAATTAATTTATTGAAGCTAAAGCAGTATCTCAAGTTCTGGCAGCCTTTTACCAAAAGTAAACCCTAAAGACTGTACATTGTAAAAAGGATTAACTGCTTAGGCAATTTTCAAATAATTCCATGGCTGTGAATAGATTTTTTTTTTTGCAGACTCGCTTTATCAGAATTAATAAATGTATCTTGAAGTCTTAAATATTTCTTACTTTCCTTTCTGAAGAGCTTTGTAAATATAGCATGTGGTTAGATATTTTGGGCAGACTAATAGAATTGCCAAAAGCTAAAATTGCTTAACAGTTTCCGTTGTAACAACCTGTTCTAATTTGCTTCAAAAGTTGCTAAACTGTTGGACTAGAAAGTTTCCACAGTGAGTGTTTGCCTAAGGATGAATTTAAAAAAAAAAGTTCAGCTGTCTTCAGGAACATCTGTTGGCTGAAATAATGTTCTTCTTTTGGTGCTGTTTAAGAAGCTCTAGCGTTCTGCATTTTTCTATCTGTGCAAAAATGACTAGAAAAAATTCTCTGATAAGTGAAGCTTGTGCATGACTTGCAGCTTGTTAGAGGCTGGTACTATTTGTTTTGTATTCTGGTAATGCTGATCACCCTTTGTCCCCCTTGCAGCTCTGTTACGCCAGCTGAGTTGTACATCTGCTGTCCCTGCAGAGCAGTTGCACGTCTCACCACAGGCCTGTAACTGTGCTTCCCTCTGAACTGGGAGGAGTGGAGGAGGAGGGGGGAGTGTGGTAGTGTAGTGGTAGACGGACACTGGAATGAAGAAGATGGAAACTAACCTTCAGTTTTGAGGACTCAAGGGCTAGCACTTCAGTCCCATGGAGAAAAGCAGTAGCAGAGCCTTTCTGGCCAAATATAAAAAGGAGAAGAGGGTGTAGATATGTGTGTGACACAAGGTTAGGGGTGATAAAAACAAAGGTAGACTGGAGCAAAGAAGTGGTAAGAGGGTCTCAGTGCATGATTCCTTGCTTATAATCTTCTGTCAGCAGTTCACTAACAGCTGATCCACTAATAATCCTCCTGCTGATCCACATAGAAGAAAATACTCTACTACTATTATTTCAGAAATGTCATGTCCTGCTGACAAATGATACAGAATCATGCTGACAACTTTCCCATCTTATTAGTGACAAAAAGACATTAGTATTAGTTAGTGCTTGGTGCCACTGATTACTTAATGCGGTGTCGTAGACTTTGGCTCATAGTGTGCAGTGTCAGCCTTTGCAAGATGAGGCAGCGCGGTTCCAGGTTTTGTTTCCCCCCCTGGTGGTTCAGCTTCATGCAATGACTTGGAGTTGTGCGAGACTATAGCGAACTAAATTCATGCAGGCAGGGCAGGACATGACTGAAAACTTTGTGCCCAGTATAAAACAATCTCAAAGCCAAAATGAAATGTATGTGAACCTTAAATACCCACTTCTGGTACTTCATCAGTCACACAGAGAGACCAGGAAAAAGTTACTTCAGTAGGAAGAAAACCAAAGAGCCCTGCACATGTGGTGTCCTTGTATCAACAGGATGAAGGACAGCTTTTGGCTATCAAGAGCTATAGCTTAAAATTTATTTCTAATGTCCCTGTTCCACAAGTACCCAACCCCAAAAGGAATGTGGCCTTTTCTGACCTACCCCTCCTTCCCTCGAGTTCAGCTAAACTTTAAGAATCTAGGGCTTTGAAAGAGGGAAGTAACTATGGTTTTTGATACTTGTGGAGAAACAGAAGCCTTTTCCTCATTATCACGTTGCAGAATTGCATCTGGGCTCACATTTACTTCCAGGATCTCTTGCATGGTACTTTTTTGCTTATCCACTGTTTTTTCTTGCTTGTTAGTCAAGATGACAGTTTGCAGCCACTCTTCCACTTTTCTGAGAACCTTCTTTCCTGTGCAGAGGAGCAACAGTAGAAGCACATTTCCTGGTGGTATTTCATGCTGCCTATAAAACATCCATTGCTTTCTTCCACCTCTTGTAGGCAGTTACAGACGGGTTTGTGGTTCTTAGAAAGTAGACACTTTGGGATGCTGTTTAGGAATTGTGGGAGTTGTTCACTACTTAACTTCAGTATAAAAGCATAACTATAAATGCAGAAACAAACAGGAAATAGTGTTTATACCTGAAAAAGATGTTTAACCAGATCAGCTGTTTGCATAATACTTGCCTTACCTAGGCCTAAAACAAACACCTGGAACATACTTTCCTGCACTGCACAAATGGAGAGGTTTAGAGCTCTCAAAAGTTGACATTATCCCCACCCCCTTAATAGCTAGGGAAAAGGCTTGGTAAAGGTCTTCTGTACTTGGCCTCAAAGCAGAGTGTGGACGCCTAGGCTGAGTGTCTTGGCGCTGTCATGCACAGGGGAGACCTGAGAGGAGAAGGGAATTAAAACAGCTGATTTGCTGAGGAAAGAGCTGCCATATCTAGTTAGTAGGGAAGCAGCATGAGCAGAGATGTTGTAAAGCTGGAATTATTTGTCTGGGTTGCAGGAAGGCACTCAAATGTGCTTAGAATTTCATCCAAAGTGTGAATATATTTTGGAAGACTGAGTAGAGACACGTGGTAAAGGAAGAGGTTGTTCAGGTTCTTGCCACTGGTTAGAAATGGGATGATCAAGTTCTGTTCTTATTTCCCTTCTCCCATCTCACCTGAATATCCCAATCACAAGTTATAAGCTGTATGTACCATGTCCCCCACCTCTGTCTTTTGTTCGCACAAAAAAAGCATGACCACTTATTCAGGTATTTGTTATTTGCCCCAAAGGGTAGATTTGGGGTACTGGTCTAGGCTTCCAGAATTGCTAGATCATCTGACACGAGGCAGTATTAAAGCATCACTTACTAATGATTACATTTATGTCTCTGAATGCATACTATTTTTAACTTGTGATGAGGGGTACATACTCAGGTTGGTGACTAGAGCAACTTCTCTAAGGCTGCCTCTGGACATCATGTGGTGCTGCTTCAGAAATATTTAAATTGTTACATGACAACTTTTTGAGAGGGGAATAGACAGACAAGAATGTGTGAGCAATGACTCAGGTGGGAAGGGGCTCTGGCTGATTAATTTATTATAAAAGCTGTTCTGTATAATCCTACCAAGGCTGCTTTCTGTTTTTTAAACCCTTAGTTAACAAACGTGGAAAAGATTGGAACAAGTTTAAGGAAGATGAGGAAGTTAAGTTAGAATAAAGGATAGGTGGTAAATTATCCTTTAATTTTTTACTGCTATACAGGCTAGCCTACCTGGTCTGCTTGTGCTTTCTTCAGTCACTGTAGGCACCTCGCAAAGGAAACACCATTAAGAAAAAAGGTTCTGTGATCTGCAACTGTATGGCAAGATGGCATAAAACCAACATGGTTTCCCAAAGCTACTGATCAGCACATGTTTAGCACTTGATCTGGAAATTACAAATTAAACAACATACAGAGTACTCATTTCTTTTTTCCCAGATAGCTGAGATTAATGAACTGTACTTCAAATACTGCATTAAATATTTTCATTCTCCTTTTGAAAGCTGGCACAAGGTCTTGATATCAGCTGGCCTATAGTTCTCTCAAGTGAGTCTGTTCATGAAAGTTCTCAGTCTGGAGCTAAAATAAGAACTATACTTCCTCTTACTGGACTAAATGTGTAGATATTATTCTTTAGCCAACTTATTTTCTGGGAACCATCTTATAAGGATTCTGGTACACTGTTAGAATTGAAGCAAATACACTAGAAACAAGCTTATGCACCATGAGCCCCAGAAGCTCATAAGGCACTTGCCTTCTGTGAATGCATGTGTCCTAAAATCTTCCTTTATTCAGAACCCTACAGCTTTTGTTTGATTTTCATAACACACTACTACTACTACTCTTCCTACAGTTTTCTCATTTCTTGTATTGTCTTGAGAGCTAATATCAATAGAGACATGGTGTTCTTTCAGGCTGTCTTCATGAGAAATAAACTTGTAAAAAAACCCTCTTTGTTTGGTGAGATTAGGAGGAACTTTCTTAAGTTCCTGACCTATAAAGTTGCTTGAAGTAGTCAAGATACCTAATAAATAAAAAGGTTGTAAGGAGGAAATTAATTTTACAGCTGGCCTTTCTCACTGCCTATGCACATGAGGAATACTTCTTATCAAAAGGGATTGTTTGCCCATTGTAATTCCAACACACTGAGGGCAGAAAACTCCATCTGCTCCCCTGGAAAGCTGCAGGGAAGTCTGGCTTAATGTGTGTGCTGTGGATGCAAATAAAGTTAGCACTAGCGAAAAACTACTATGTAATACATGTCAGTGTTTAACAATCGCAGTCAGGAGAAGTGGAACATGTGGAAAACAGCATGTAGAATCCTGAAATATCTGAAATATTAAGATGCTACTAAGTAGCTGCTGCCCTGTGCAGTAGGAGAGATGAATCTCTGGACTGTTGGGATGCAGGCTACCAACAGGGAATCCAATTTTCCTTATGCTCATCAAAGGACTCAAATATTGTGCAAGCTGGCTTCTGCCTTCAAGTCATATGGCAGCACTGCTTCTGTGCTCAAGTTTCTCTGTGGAAAACACAAGAGGATTTGAGTATAATGTAAGTGCAAGTTTAGATATTGCAGCCTTTGCATAGATTTGATGTACCTGATTCTGCTGAACTTGCCTGAGGATCTATGTACTGCAGCTCACCGCATGGCATAGAAATGGCCCTACAAACAGAATTGCTCATTGGTCTTAAGATGGTTTTAAGTTTTACTGTGGCAAAATACTCGTTGGGTTAGTTAAGCTCTCTGCAATAGAGATTTATCTGGAAGAGCCACAGCAAGAACCAGCGGTGCTGAAAGCAGAAGCCTGTGTGGAGCTGTTGGGCTCCACACCTCCAAAGAAAGTCCAGTTGTAAACTCAGCTCTAAACAGGCATCAGGTGAGAACATGCAAGGACCTGAGGTGTTTGGATCCATAACAAGCATAGTAAGTTCAACTTAGTTGAAATGTGCAATAGTTCTACTTCTTATGTTTCATATATAAAACTTGGAAAGCATGTTTTGTATTTGCGTAATATCTTGAGGCTTCTTGTTTTAGGTTAAAAAAGAAGTTGGCGACATTAGCATCCTAGTCAACAATGCTGGTATTGTAACTGGGAAGAGGTTTATTGATTCTCCAGATTCACTTGTGGAAAAAACCATGGAAGTGAACATAATGGCACACTTCTGGGTAATACCTGTACTTTGCATATACATACTAAAGCATCCTTTTTAACATGTTTTCAGTGTTGATTTTGCCTTTTGAAATTGATGAAAATATGCAAAGATATATAGCTCCTTGTAAGTTCAGTCAGAAATGATACAAGAAATTACTTTCTATGCCTGGGAGTCTGTAAAATAAAAAAGGGTGGAAGAATGGATCCTTTGGGAACTTCTGGGATAGGTAGGTGGCAACAAATCTGCTTCATATTTAGAAATGCTCTTAAGAACTGAAGTTTACCATCTGCAAAATTCTGAAGCTAGTCATATGTTATAATCCCTCAATATTAATTGACATGAAGCAGGCCTAGTAACAGAGAAGTGTTCAATTCTGTTAGTGTTCTAGTTGCTTTGTGGTTATGATAGTTTCAGTAAGAAATACCACATATTCAGACAATACTCTTATTATTAAGTGGGGCTTTTGTCCAAAATAAGTAACTTAATATGCTTTTTCTTCCTTCCAGGGAAGGCAGGTCATCTATATGGTGTTCCTATCATAAAGAATTGCAAAGGGGATATTAAAACATGCTTCAGTTTCTTCATAAATAAATTTAATCACGAAGATTAAATTAATTTAATAGAAGGAAGACATTAAATTCAAATTTTCACCATTTTACAAAATCTGCAGTGAACACTTAATTCTCATTTGAAACATTGCAGTGCTGAGCTTCAGGAGCTAGCTGAAGCTATATCTTTAGCTTTCAGCAAGTTACCATCTGTCTTTGGTGTTGAGGAGAAAGTGGTCCTGGTGGGGGCTGGAAAGTCCCAACTTCGTAGATGAAGGTTAGAGTTCAACCAACAAACTCCTCTTCCCCTCCTTGCCTTCCATAATGGAAGAGGAGGAAGCTTATTTAAACAGTAGGGAGAATTTCTTTAAAAACAACACCTTCAAAATATTATAGCACATAGCTTACTTAGTAAAATGTTTCATTGCAACTCTGACTTACATTGCAGACTTACAAAGCCTTCCTCCCAGCGATGATAGCCTCTAACCATGGGCACTTGGTTAGTATTGCAAGCTCAGCGGGACTGACTGGAGTCAATCGTCTTTCAGGTAGTGTATTAAAGCTAATGTTCATTTAGACAGTTAGTTTGGTTTAAACTCTGCAATCAATACTCATGAAAAAAAAAATCCTAATTTTGAGTTTCTGGGTCTTTGCGTATAGGTAAAGCAAATGGTCATACTTTCAAATCAGCTGATCTTAAATAGACTATTCCTTTCAAAAAGAGTTTTCCAGATGCTGAGCAGTGCTGTGAAACAGCCAAGGCAGTTAGAGGATCTAGGAGCCACCTAGAACTTTGGAAACTGAAAACTTCAATGTTGTTAAAGTTAACCTGCAGGTATTTGTGGGGAAGAGGCCACTTTTTTCTTTTTTTTTCTTTTTTTTTTTAAGTATGTTCTCAAGCTAAGCAGAGTCCCATACAGGTTTTCCTAACTGAAAGAACTACTAAAATCCAGATGTGCTACAGAGACAGAGGTGCATCATCTCATTTTGCATTCTGTCTCTCAGCCATTCATTCAAGAGGACCCATACAGTGATTGGAAAAAAAGTGTTGAGATTAGGGCAAACTCAGAAGGCATTTCTGGAAAATGTTTGCAAAGGGGCAGGAAAATGAAATGAGGTGACATAGCAGTAAAAGAAATCTAGCTTCAAGGCAGTGATAATGAAGACAAATTGAGTTTCAAGTTGAAACCACATTTAGAGAGTCTTGAAAGCTTGAGTTTGATGCATAAGAAGCCAACGCATGGATTCAAAGATAAGGTATGGTATGAAAAGATAATTTAGTTTGCTATTATTCAGTAGAGAGTGGGAAGGTGATAGTAGGGATGCGATGAGAAACCCTCTGTCTGCCAGTCTAGAACAACAGTTAGCTTGGGAGAGGGGAAAGTAAAGAAGTGAATCACATTGAAGGCAAATTTTATTAGTAACCTAATCCTGAAAACAGTTCCTACTCTGTTGTAGAGTATTTTATTATTGGACCGTAATTTCCTGCAGGTACTACTTATATATTATTTCTATACTATAGTGCTGCTGTTGTATACTGTAAAAAAAACCCCAAACAAACAAAAAAACAAAAAACCAAAAACACGACAAAAAACTGTGGCTAGTTAGTTTACTTACTAGAGCATAGTTTTGTCCTTGTTCTCTGACAAAAATTGTTACTGCTCCTGTGTACATGTTCAGTGGTAGGACTCACTGAACCTGTTTAGTAAAGTTTAATAAGTAAATAAAATGTTTAACTGCAATTAATGTTTTATTGATTTTACAGATTACTGTGCAAGTAAATTTGCAGCAGTTGGTTTTGCAGAGTCAGTTGATTTAGAGATGAGAGGTCTGGGAAGGACTGGTGTTAAGACCACAATTGTGTGTCCTTACATCATAAACACAGGAATGTTTGATGGCTGTGGAAGCAAGTAAGTAAACTCTGGCGAGGTTTTTATGCAACTTGCACATTTAGCATGTTACGTACTCCTATTTCCTTTAGGAAAATCATGAGCTAGGCTTTTCTCCACTTGTGTTATTTTTAGCGCGTCAGATGGGTGTTAACAGTGCTATCCAGTGACTGGGCAACACAAATGTCAAAGCCCTCAGTACTCTACTAAACATGAAACGTAATTGGTGTCCTTTCCTCTGCAGAAGCCAAATGCTCCAGTTGTCCTCTCCAGTTTCTAAACCCCCGTTCACCTTCTAAAATCAGTGGCATAGCTTTGCTCGATATGCTTGTGTAATGACACATTTAGGAGCCGAATAAAAGCCTAGTGTGCCTTAATATGAGGACTATGCGGATTTGTCTTATGAGAGATCATGCAAGGGGAAAATAATAATGGCCACTCACTCTCTAACATAAATGAAGGTTCTGTTGTTCATAGGATTTGTGGTATTTATTTCCTCTTTCAGATGAGTAACTGCAAAATGGAGACTTATTTTGAGTAAAATGTGAATCCAAAGCAATTTCTATTATAGTAAGAAATGTATTCTCTTCCAGGTGGCCAATTCTGGTTCCCACTCTGGAGCCAGAGTATGTGGCTGAGAAGATAATGACTGCTATCCGGCGGAACCAAGAAATATTGGTGCTACCACGCAGTCTTTATTTTTTATTCGCTTTGAAAAAGTAAGTTATGCCTTCCTTTCTTTTCCTCTCTCTCTTTTCTGTCCAGGGATGTTTCAGCTATGTTTTTGACTGAAAGTGTAAACCAGGCTTCTACTTGTTGGTGTGAATTTTCATTAAGTTCTGCACATTTCTGGAGTTTTTGTTTCTAGGGATTCAGTCTACCCTTGGACCACAGAACAATGACAGAAATGTCTAACTGTGACTTGCTGATTCCACTGGGGTGCAGTTTTACTGTGGGCTGTAGAGGCTGGCCTGCTCCTCAGTAACTGCATATCTGGTGTCTTGCCCCACCGTTAGGGCACTTCTGACTGTTGCAAGTCAGGTTGGGAAATTGATCTGTCTAATAACTCAGACTGCCAAATGGGTGTAACAGATATTTTGAGAGGACCAGTGGTACTATATTCTAGAAAGTATACTATCTTTGCCAGTGTTAGCCAGGTAAAAATAATTCTGTGATAAAATTGTACAAGTCTTCTGATGTCTGTTTTGTTTTTTTCCTTTTCTTCTTCAACTTCCCTACCTTACAGTATCCTCCCAGTGAAAGTAACTGTTCTCCTTATGGAGTATTTTGGAAGCCTCCATATCATGGATAGTTTCAAAGGTCGAGCGAAGGAGGACTGAAAAAGCGCAAAATTCACAGGCCAGCAACTCTAAAGTGGACCTTGTCAAAGGTGGTGGTGGGAAAGGTTTGCTTCTCTAGCAGCTGTGAACTTAAGGTGCCTCACTTCTCGCTAGTTACAATTTTTAAGGAAATTGCTTTTTAATTGGCTCTTAATCAACAGCTTTCACTGAAACTATTTTTTTTAATCCGGTGAACTGTTTTCTTTTCACCTCATTATGGAAATACATTAATTGAAATTAGTTCCTTTGGTTATGTCTGTTATAATGCCTTAAATATGATCCTGCATCACAAACTAATAATTGGCAACTTTGGGGGGGGAAAAGGGGCCAAGAAACTACACGTATTTATCAGGGAGCCAGGAAAGCCTCTAGTGGACCTGACTTCTCGCTGTCATTCACTGAACCGTGAGGAGGGGCTGTACTGCTGGTGCCACTACCATCCCCTGGTAAGCTGAGGAATTGAAGAGTTTCCTGAAACAACAGATTTGAATTTATACAAATGGAAGTTTTGTGGAATGAAAATATGTGCTGTGTTGGTGCAAAACCAATGAAATATATTAATTTTTGGAAGTGGTGATCTCGGGACTCACAGGCGACTATGGATGTTGGGGTGGGGAGGGGAAAGGATGTAAATTATATATTTGTGCTGCTAATCTACTTTTTGTCTATTTTAAAAGCTATGACTGCAACTTTGTAGTAGAAGTCTTAAAATATTGCACTTCAAAGATACAAAGAACAATTTTAATTTTCATCTCCTAAGCAGAATAAACTTGTAGTTATAAAGCGTAAGACTGCAAGTCTAGGTGGGCTATCAAACATCTTGCCAAGTAAGACAATGAGCTACTAAAAGCAAAGGTATTACATTGTAAATCAGGGCTTCTCTTGGGATTGTTTCAGAAAGGAATGATGCTGATAGAACTGGAGTGAATGGGATCTTTACAGCCATAGCTTGAGTAACAGCATTGTTTTGCTTCTCTGAATTGGGCAGCAGGTTGCCTTGTGTCTACAGAGACTTGTTTTACTTTCCCTTTACTCTTAGGACTATCCATTTATTTTGGACATACGCTGAGGAGGCCTTGCCCTTTTTGACAATGGCTGCTTAGAAAACTGAAAGCCCCCTTGACTTCTGGTAAATCCAAAACAAGAAAAAGGAAGATTATACCTTAAATATGTCATTTATGCACATGCTGGCTAAGCCCACTTCATGTCATAGTACTCTACTGGCAGTTGGTTACACTTGCAAACTAAGACTAAAATGCATTAGCATGCAATTATTTGAAGGGCTGTGTGGAGAAAAGGGTGATTTTTTTTTTAATGGTTTTTTTCCCCATGATGGCCTACCTTCATTTCCCTTGTCTATACAATTAGTGAGGATTACCAGCGGAGAAAGGTTTACATAGAACTACTTTACTACTGATGAGCAAGAAACACTGAGTAAAACAAGTGTGTTAAAAATAGCCTTACCTTTATGATGGATTGATGAGAGTTAGAATTCAGACTGATGAAGAAAAGATTTGTCTTACTGTCCTTTCAGATCTGCAGCTTTTCTCTCAGAAATTCTGCTCATTTTACAGTACACTTCAGAAATGAAAGTTACTGATTAAAAGCCAGATATTGCCTAAACGTGCTGTCCATATGTACATTGCACTGTTCACAAAGACAACCACTAATAACTGTGTGGTGTATCTGTGTCTTGCAGACTCCTCACCTTTTTATACTAACAGAGCACATTTTTCTTCCTAACTATAAAATATTAGGTGTGCAGGATTCTGGAGCAAAGGAGGAGAGAAGTGGATTATACATATGAACAGTATGTATCAAAGTCCAGCTCTTGTGAGAGCAAGTAGCTTTTCATTCTCAGCGTCTCTGCAAACGTGTTCTGCTGAGGGAATTTGAAAGCAATGGGTCTGGCTGTGAGATTTGTGGATTCTCGGCAGGTTCGGGTTTGTCACACCACTAGGAGACCTTACCTGATAATCTGTGCCAGAGAAGTACATCTCCATAGGGATTTCACTACTTCACAGAATCATTGAGCTTGGAAAGGACCCCTACTCAGAGCAAGGTCAATTAGGTTTCTCAGTACTATGTCCAGTCAAGTTTTGAATATCTCTAGGGCTGGAGACTCTGGGCAACCTGTTCCAGCGTTCGCACTCAGTTTAAAAACAAATAAATGAAAATTATGTTTAAATTGAATGTACTTTTTTCCAATTTGTGCCTATTGCCTCTCGTCCTTTCAGCGGATACCACTAAGAGTCTGGCTCTGTGTTTTACGCCTTCCCATCACGTACTTATGCATATTGAGCCTAGGCCTTTTATTCTCTAGACTGAGCAGTCCCAGCTCTCCTTGTATGACGGGTGCTCCAGTACCTTAATTGTCTCTGCGGCCCTTCACCGGACTCGCTCCAATATGTTCATATCTTTTAGAGACCAAGTTCTGTAGTAGGTTGAGTGTGCATAATCTGTTATACAGAGCTTCATCAGAAAATCTCTGCTAGCTAGCTGTCCTGGTAGGAGTACACAAATATTGCTTTCATGCAAGTGTGCTGCTACCACTTTGAATATTATAGTCACTGTCAAATTACTTTGTGTGACTGGAGGATAATAGCCTATCCTCTTGGTGGTTTTGATCTCCCACATTTCCTCAGATGGCATGACAGATGTGTAGACTTGTATCCTGGAGGTCAAGCAGCACAAATTCAGCACAAAAGCAGCCCTGTGTTCAGGAGGTGGTATGGGGTGAGTGTTTGGCTCTTCAAGTGACGTATGATCTTCTTGAGATAAAAGATGGCTTACTTCCAGCATAACAACGATCTTGACTGGTTACTTTCCTGATGCCAAGAAGGACTCTTTCCTCCTGCTCTCAGCAAGAAAAGTCCTCACAGAAGGATCGCTGTGAGACCCAAACAAGAAGATACAACATGAAATGGAAGAGCCATCTCAGTTGTGACAGCATCACGTCTGACAACAGCAGGGGACTGCTTTCTAAAGTACATCAGGCAGCTCCCACAAAGGAATTCTCGGTTTCATGACCATTGGTTGAAACTTTAAATAGTCTCTAACAAAATGAGTGGGTCCCAAATTTGCCTGGGATGGCTGCATTGCCTACAATCACTGATACAATGATTCAAAGACAGTCCAGAACATGGTATTTTGTTGTCTCTTGTGTTTCTTTTCCATGTGAGTTCATATTCTTGTGGTAGCAGAAATCTTACTATCCTCTAATGCTTCAAAACATGGAGAATATAATTTTTTGTGGCACTAACTTGATCCTCTGAACAAGACTGAGGAGGAAAACAACAAAAAAAAAAAAGCAGCTGAGATACAGGCTCTATTATTATTTATTTTATGAATTTGGAAACCCAAGAGCTTTGAAACTGGTCTTCATGGTGGTCTGATCTCATTTTGGGAAGGAACCAAGCAGATACCTCTTTTCTGGTAACTTTCCTGGGGGCAGTTGATCTTCTGAAGACACCTGTGTGGACTGCATGCTTTGCTAAGCAGCTACCCAAAACCATAGGCTTTGTAAAATAAATCTTTTGACAAAATAACTTAGCTTCTCTGACTGAGTTTTTCTTTGCTGTGACAGTCAGGAGAGACAGGTTTGGGTCTACAGCTATCAGATATTCCAGGAGAATGCAGAACTACTGTCTCTCTGGTGAGACTTGGTGGGGTCATTGATGCTTCAATAGGTGGGGGAGCATTACAGGCAGTGGCTTTTGTCCACCCTGTGTATAACTCACCTTCTCTGTAGTCCTAGGTGTCTTCAGCTTGACAGATCTTTTCTCTGCTTGCCAAAGCCACTAAGCTCACAGCCTGAAGTTGTGCAGGTAGCATATACCTGAGGAAAACATAGCTTTGTCTAGGGAAGAGGGGTGAAAAAAATCCTTCACACCTTCTTCCCTTGCCCTCAACAATATTCACACTAGGAATAAGAGTGTCCGCGTGATCTGGACACAGATATACAAGAAAAGGGTATGACAAAGTCATAGGCTATGTGCCAAGGTGCCTTGCAGTGTTGGGTCTGCTGGGTAGTTACTGCTTGATCAAAACAAACCTTGATTATTGGTATAGCTGTGTTGAGAGATGTTGCTCTTACCCAAGGTGGTGAATAACCACACCTATCTAAGGAAACATGGTTCTGCAGGACTTGTATTGAGATAGTCTTCCACACTCCCTGCTCAGGAGGGGACAACTACAGAAAAGACCCAGGAGAGGCAGAGCCCCAAGACAGGGTCTGGCATGTTCTGACACTTCCTTCTCTCCACGTCTTGAGGTCCAGAGGCAACATCCCTGGCTGTGGCACAGAAAGAAGAATCAACAGCCAGAACATGAGCAGCAGCAACAGCACTGTCAGCAGATGCAGCCAACAGCAAAAAAAGAGGTTCTTGCTGACCAAGTTTTGTCTGTTAGCACCATAAACTTCATGCCATGAAGGTGCCATGATCTAGGCTATGAAACCTAGGTGATGGTGCAGTCCCACTGGGGAGGAATCTGCATCACCTGTATTAAGTGCGTCACTGTAAAAGTAGCTTGCTCAGAGACTAATGCAGAGTGAGATGTGATAGCTGAGGAATCTGTTGAGCATGAAATCCTCAATGATTATTGCCCAGAAGTGGGAATTCTTGGTGGAGGGCTAATATGGAGGGTCTTCTCTATATTAATTTTAGAAAATACACTTTGCATTACTTACTGGTCTGTCTGCATATTTCTGGCATGATAATGGTTGACCCTGAAGCATGCTTATACAATGCACCATGCACAGTTAATTAAATTCCAAAACTGATTCGAGTCATGCTTACAGTTATTGCAAAATAGCATACCTGTGTTTTGGGAAGCTTCTAACAATTTGAGAGAGAGCTGTCAGTTCCAAGTAATCACATCTGTAAAGGATGTGTATCCAGAAGGAACAAATCTCACCAGAATAGCCAGGTGAGGTGCTTGTTTGAAGTCTTTCCTTCAGGAAGTATGTAATTTCCACACCCTGGTATTGAGTCAGTCTGTAACAGAGGATGGGAGTAAAATGACAAGGTATCTAGTTGAAATCTTCTGTGTTACAACTCCCTACAAAAATGAATACCAAGTTAATTTCACAAAAAAAAATTAAATACTTGAAGCAGGTAGAGCTTGCTTGTAGAAATTATCTCCACCTGCAGCAACAGGCAGAAATCTGTTTCCAACCTTGCTTCTGAGCCGAGAATTTGGAAGACAGCTATGAAGCTAGTTTCTTCAACTTTTTTTTTTACATTGCCAATGAAATGGATGACTGCCTTCACTCATGCTTTTATCTGCAATAATATTTATATTAACACTTTAAAGGTTATGGATTGGTCCTTAGCATTCAGATAATTAAAAAAAACAAAGTATCTTTGCTTTCAATTTGTGTGTGATTGTAACTCTGCCCATCCAAAATAGATCAGGTTTTCAGATTCCATTCAAAGGGGAGAGAGAGCTTAACAATCACTTCACGTTCAAGGAATAATGTCCTGTTGTCTGCTTCTTCTTAGATTTGGAAAAAGGCAGCTAGGTTTGATAGGAAGGAGCTACAGTTTCCAAAGTGGAAAAGCACCTTAGAGAAGAAGGCTGGAGGACAGATGAAAAAGTGGTGAGGAAGTTTATTTCACCAGTTCAAATGGGAGTCCACTAAATATGTGGAGGAATGCAAGTAAAGAGGGAAGGGTGATACTGGTGATTAGTAATTGGTTGGTACATGGTCTTCTTATAGGAAGTACTAGAAGACATCCTTTTGGTCCACAGGATTCTTGAAGGCTGGACCTGTTTCCACTGGTTTAGAGAATTTCCTGAGCTAAATAAGGGGTAGGTTAGCGTTTTGTCTTAAAGTCTCAAACAAGGTGTTTTGTAAAGAGGACAAGCAGAGGGTTGGGCATTTTGGAAAAGCACAATATAGGACAGGAGGGTGGTGTGTGTGTCTGTATATATATACACATACATACATACATATACTTCAATTATACATATATGAAGTATAATTTTTAAGTTGTGTTTGGACTCTGCCTGTTCAGAGGTAAAAAGAGGTAGATCAGAGCTGTTGTGAGTGAAGGAGCCACATGCCCCCTTCCTGAGGCAGACAGGAAGGCTTTCAAATCCACCCCGTTTTCAAAGTCTTTTTAACTAGTTTTTGCAATTTGGTATGCCGTATCGGGCTTGAGCTTTACCTCTGAGACCATGTAGTGACTTGCCTGTGCAATGCTTTCCCCTTGGATTAAATAATCTCTTTAAAAATAGCAGGCATTTTATGGGGTAGCACCCTGACTGCTAAGAACCTACACTAAGGAGACACTGGCATGTTCACATCTTTCTTTTATTCACCCAGCCACAAAGCTAGCCTTTTTGCCATTATTTTTTTAGAACTTGGCACAGAAATAATGGATTTTTCACGTCCGAAGGAAGAGCTGTTGCATTATTTCCATGGTGGAGGCCTGTCCTGTGTTCTCTTGTATACATATGCTTTTTGTCTTATTGTATTACAGCAGAGAAAACCACAAAGACGTACCGTGAATATCCATCCATGTTCTCCACCCGAGTTATAGGTTGGTTTGGTTTTTTTCTTTTTAATAGTGGTCTCTTAATATCCAAAAAGGAGCACTAAAAGTACAAGGGAACAAGCTAGGAGAGATGTTCAGGGATCACACCATTCCTTGGCTGAGGATTTTGGAGGAGATATAATAGAACAACAAATTATGCCTTTACAAACCAAATATAAATTCTCTTAATTATTTTGAAGAACCTGATCTAGCCACTTTGAAATCCGGGAAATCACACTGAAGACATCTACAATGTATGTTCTTACATTCCTATATGTAAACCATTGGAGCTTCTGTGGTGACTAATGAAGTTCTGCATTCGTTAGGGCTTCATGCCCATGAAATCTCTTTTGGAAGACACCCTTTGTCACAGGACTGGTCTCCAGATTTTATACACCTACAAATATTTTTAAAGAACATTTTCACACCAATTGATCTATAATCTTTAAACTGTAAAACAAATACAACCTAAACGAAGAATGACTTGAGGTGAGGAAGGGGCTCAGAAAAGGCTGTGTTTATTCCTAATTGGGGAAGTAACTACCCTTCTTCTTCTTTCCCCACTGTGTAAGCAAGCAAGAAGCTTTGATTTTGTTGGGACACATTGATAATATCTGTTAATCAGGGGCAGAATGGTCCTGCATCTAACTTTCATCAACCAAATATTCATGGCACTACGTCAGTAATGACTTACTAGCACTTCACGATTTCTGGAAATTCCTTGGCTCTCATCCTATTACCACTCCCAAGTTGGACTGTAAGGAAACTTGGATGGAAAATATTAAGAACCTTTGTATTTTGTCTGCGTAGAGAAAGGACTGCTATAAAATGACTGCTGTTATCTTTGAGTTTTTTAAAGATGGCTAGCAAGATGGATTGATTGTAAGGGGAGTTTAATCCCTGAAGAGGTGTCATGCTCAGGTCCCACACTATCCAATTCTCATTAACCACCACCCCCCTTCCCATCCTTTGACACAATACACAGATATCATTCCCTTAGTCTATGGACCACCCCTGTAAAATGTCTGTAAAATGTCCACAAATGTCCACAAAGTCCATTGAGTTCATTTAGTCCATGACTTTGGGCTCCATCTGTTATGGTGGTCACTCAGGACAGGAGAGGTGGTGTGTTGCATGGAGTTACTGGGCACCAAAGCCAGCTCAGGTCAGGTCACCGCTGCACTTGCACTGCTTCTTGTAAGGCCTGTCCTCCATTGGTTCAGGTGGTTCCTGCTATAGTAATTCCCATAAAATGCAACTCAAATCCCGGGTTACAACAATTTAAAGGTATTTCCATTACAATCTCCACCCCTGGTCCCTTTGGGCCAGGTTAAAGGGTTTAACATTGCAATGAATTCCTCCCCTTGCCCCTGCTCTGGCTTGGACTTATCCACAGACTGCAGTCCCTTAGGGGTGTACTTGCTCCAAGTGGAGCCTTATCTGTGAGCCACAGTCTCTCCCGGGGTACACCTGCTGCGGCACAGACTTATCCACAGCCACAGTCGCTTTGAGGTGCACCTGTTCCAGCGTGGTCTACTCCATGGGCCACAATGCCTTCAGAGATCTACCTGCTCCAGGGTGGCCTTACCCACAGCCACAGTCCCTTCAGAAGTAAACCTGCTCCAGCATGGCCTCACCCATGGCTACAATTTCTCCAGGGATGTACCTGCTCTTATTGAGAGGTAGCTCATAGTAGCCAGTATGGGGCTATGTGTTTGGATTTGTGCTGGAAACAGTGTTGATAATACAGGGATGTTTTTGTTACTGCTGAGCAGTGCTTACACAGAGTCAAGGCCTTTTCTGCTCCTCACCCCTCCCCACCAGCGAGGAGGCTGGGGGTGCACAAGAAGTTGGGAGGGGACACGGCTGGGACAGCTGACCCCAACTGAC